>NW_009235362.1:61666-91948 GCF_000690835.1 Fulmarus glacialis
CACCTGTTTAAACACACCACCAAGAACCCCTAGGCTTGATACACAGAAAACAAATCCTTTGTGAATTTTTAATTAACCTGTCTATGTGATTTGAACCGAATAAACAAAATTTCTTGCATATATTTCCATTAACTGGCCTTTTGTATTCTCACAGATCTAAGCAAAAGCTTTCTGGGAGAAGACTCAATTAGCATTTCGATCTCTGTTTCACTTGAACAGTTCAGCCATGTTTTTAAGAATGTAGTCTTTTGTCTGCAGATAAACACAGAATTAAAATCCAACCTAATATATCAACTAAATTAAATTTGGACAGATTACCCATAACCATCAGATGTTACCTATGGAGCATGTTTTCTCCTTGCAGCCTGACAACTTAAACTCAAAAGTGGCAGTGTGTGGCACTGCATTCTACAAGTACCACAAGGAAATGGGTTTGTGGGTCCTTGGGTCCATGGGGGAAAATCCAGACTAGGATACCACACCAAAGGAAGATGGGAGCATATGTTAAACCTCCCTTATATAGGAATAGTCCCTTCCAATCTGTGTACCTTTTTCTGTTTGTCCCCTTTCTGAAGACATTGACATAAAAGAAAGAAGAAGTCTATAAGCAGATAAAATCCCTTAGGTGTTCTTCTTGGAAACACCTTTGTATTGGGTAAAAATTGGCTTGTACAGATCCATGCAGTAACAGATGGAAATGAAAGTATGAATTTCTATAAACACGAACTATGTATGCTGCTGTTTTAAACAGTGCTCTCCAAGATACAGTTATATTCTTCCAATAGAGTGTAACACCTCATTTACTCAAGCGTAAATGTTATTTTGTAATGGCAGTGTCATTCATTTCAGTGTTCCTGTGTACAGATGTAAACAGATCAATTCATTTTGGTTTTTAATTTGTCTTATGTTTTCTCTGCTGTGTTATAATTTAAAAGCAATAATTAAGTAAAGATGTTGCACTGTATTATTATAACAGGCTGAGGGAAATAGCCTTAATTCCCAAGTTCCATATTCAAACAAAATAGTGATAAATATGGTGGCAATAGAATGAACACTAGTTGTTTTTCCTACAAAAAATGAATCCAGCAGCATTCCTTGACTGCAGTTAGCCTTTGGGTCTACAAATAAACATCTACATCTACTTCAGATGTAGGCAAAATGCAGTTGACTAATTCTGTAGGCAGTTTATAAACATATTTTGATAGGTGTGTCCTTCTAAATCTTAAATCAAATGTGTGTCACACAGCATGACCTAGCATAGCTCAAAGCAAACTAGCACATGCAGAATTCACATATGCATTTGCAGGAGAAATACAGTGTATTTTTTGTACCTTGTCTGCTGCTCTCTATCTTTTCATCTTTACCGTAAAGCTAAAGATGTTTACACTAGCCATCCAAAACACTTCACCAATGTTGTTTGTAACCAAAGAGCTTTTGACCTTTCCAAAAAACCACTGAGGTTCGTTTGTTTGTTTGTTTTAGGGGCTTTTAAATTCAACGTGAAGTGCACATATGCACAGATGAGTAGAGGCTGAATCTTGAGGCCCTTTACTAATTCAGAGTTCCCACTAACCTTGAATGCCTTTAGAAGATGTTTTTTGGAGTAAAGATTTTCTTGAGTAAACTGGGACTGCATTTTGCTAGACCTCTGAAAACAAAGACTTTCTTTTATGTGTGAAGTGTTTTTCAAATGCCACATGACTAAAATTCCTACTGTTGTCCTTTACTGCTCTTTCAGCCACTCGCTTGGCTGGAGTGTAGTTATCATGATGAGAATCTATAAGAGAAATACTTTGGCATGGCTTTTTTTGGCCCAGGAGAGGCTATTGTTATAGTAATAGCTCTAGAACTGTGTCTGAGGCTTTCAAACTCTTTGGCTGGTGTTAAGCTGCTTTGCTTTTATGAGTGTCCCTTTTTGGCAGGGAGGACATCCATGTGAGCATCCCTGTGGGGTTACTGGTTCTTGTGGCTATCAGTATCCAACACACAGCTGTAAAACCTGCAGCCGCTCTGCTATGTAAACAGTGTTGCATAGTGATTTCAGAACACTTCAGTTTATAACCTTTCTTTGAAAACCAACTCCCTTAATGATACTTAAACATGGATTCCAGATGTGACAGTTAAATATACTCACCCCTTGGGAAATTAGCAGTGGTTTTTTTCTTTATTCATTACTAAGTGCCCTCTGCCATTTTTCACGCTCTCCCTCCCATTGTCTCTCAGTCTCTCTGTGTACTCCACACAGCAGAGACTGCTGTGTTTTGGTACTTACATTCTCATGAGGTAATGGAAGAACAGCATTATCAGCTTACTGTAGCAGCTGGACAATGTAAAGTCGCAGTGCACTTAATTCTAGTTACAAAATGTTACTATACAGCAATATGTTGAGTTTCACGTTCCACTGTATACCTAGTGTGTGTATATGTGGGTGTCTCCATATGTTGTTGCATTTATGCACAGTAAGAACACGACCTGTTAAATGTCCTTTTGGTAAAAATGTGCAATTTTTGACCAGCAAAGTTTCTTTTTTTTTCTTTTCATTCCAAGTCAAGGATGGCTTAACTGAACTTTAAAAATAAGTGGCAGCTGTGTAACCATGAGTTTTGATCATGGATGGAAATATCTTACGTCATGTCTCAGCTACAAAGTGGTTTGCCTTAGTTTTCAGAGTAGGTTTGTTTGAAAGACTACGCTAGAAAGTAACACATCATGCCAAGCTGGAATATTGAATAGCATGCTAATGGAGTTTTTAAAAAATATTACCATAGAAGGGTATTAGTGACAAATAGGAATCTGATTAACTTCTTACGAATTGTTGTAGGATCCAAAGGCACTGAAATAGTTTTCCCAGATGCTAATGAACTTTGAGTATCTTTGTACTACTGAGAGCATATTTCACTTATCAGGCACTCAGTTCTCTATGTCTCTGGTTGATTTGGGCACTGACTGTTCCCTAGGCACTGGAGCTGATATATAAAGACCTGCAGAGCAGACCTGATGCCATCAGACCTTTTGACAGGGCACTGCCATCTACAGATGCTGCATTTTGGCTTCCCAAACCTCTGCCTATAGATGTCCTTCCCCTGACTCCTTCCCGAAGGAAGGATCTCTCACTACAAATGCGCACGTGGAAGGAGGTCATCTTTTTGGAGGTCTATTCTATTCAAACAGATTTCATCTGTTTTTTCAGAAGTCTTGGATTGCATGCCATTGAGATTACTTCTATGCAATGCAGTGCAAAGCTGAATCTCATCGATCTCTGTTTTCTTTAGTGTCCTTTCATCTTTTTTAATCTATACTTCAGGGAACCACATTTTAATAATGAAAAACATCACTTTGTTTATCAAATGAATGCAGACAGTGACCTGGCCCTCTATTAACATTTGTAATATACTTAGGGCTCAATTTAGACAAATTTATGTTACCTGCTTAGTAAATTAAGATCCTATAATAGAAGAATTAATCATTCATAGTTGTTATTGACATATGCCTTTCTGCTTTCAAAGAGAACATGTTAAAATAATACCTAATTAAAAACAGTATGCATAAGAATATCATGAATCTATGTGTGGCTAAATGCATAGTAGTCCATACTGCTTTGAAATTTCTAAATGTATGGTGGCTTAAAGACAGTATATATATATGTTCTAAACTGTACATTGGTCATTGATTTTTAAGCCATTTAGAATTATAACTCTTACAGCAAAGTAGACTTAAAGTAGTCTTCGTCATGCTGTATAATGTTGTGTACTGGTTTACGGTTTATGGATCATTGTTTTACCACTAGCAAGTGAAGCGTTCAGCCTTTTCAAGTTTGTTTCCTGAAAAACTGTCATGGCCATTTTAAGAAGAAAAGACTTAACTGGGGTAAGAGCTCATTTCAACTGTCCACATTTGTACAAAATTAACCTTGGCTTCCTTTGTAAATGTTACCAGGAAGTCTGTCAGACTGGGAGTGTGGCTTTGACTGATGAATCACTAACTGGATGAAAATATAAAGTTTCAAATTTACTTGGGACATCATTCAAGACTGGTTGGGATTTTTTTCTCTAAAATGCATGAAAAAGATTTTTTAACAATGTATAAAATTACCTTAAAAGCTTTATTAGAATTTGGATTTTGGGACCCACAAAAGAATAATTCTTTTAATACTGCTTGGGACAATGCCTAGGTCCATTTATTTGCAATGTCAACTAAGACCTTAGGATATATCAAAATTTTGTATGGAAAGATGGTTTTATGATTAAGAAATTACTGGAGGACCTAAGATTTCTGCTCAAGGTATCTCTTAAATCCCTTGTGAATACACAGATTTCACGTGTGGTCTGACCAAGTCATAAATACGTTTTTCTGTGCCTAGAGTCTATAGCTATAAATTGGACTTATAATGTTGCCCCTCTGAGATGTAATGAGTATTAATGATAAATTCATTAATATTTTGTGGTAGTAGGAAAAAATATGTAATGATTAAAAAAAATAGAATTACTCAAACATCAAATATAAAAATCTGTTTAGATCTGGTGATTTGAACTATGATTTGCGTGGTTCAAATCAAATACAAACCAGATTTTGCAAAAATCCATTATGAAATCTCATCTTCAACTTGCTGGATTTCATCAGTCTTTTTTTTTTCCAGTAGTTTGAGTCAAGAGATTATTTAATTTTACTTTAAAGCAACTGTGGATAATGGGGCAAAATAATCGCACAGGAAGATTCCAAAACTCCATGCCGTCATGCTGAAACCTGACTGCATTTGGGAGATGCTCTGTGGGGTGGGCAGAAGGGTTGTATAGCATGCAAAGCAGCCACTCTCTGCAGCAGCCTTCCAAGCGCAGGATAGCACTCAAGTATTTAGAGTACCAACACGATGTGATCTGAATTGGTTTTAACTGACACATTTCTTTTGCACTGTGACTTGAGATGACTGGATTTATAGAAGTCTTGCTTTATGCCTTCCTGTGTTTGCTAAAGAAAAAGTAGTAGGTCCCCTCTCTGCCCCCAAAAGAAAACATTTGCATAGGTGTATATGAATAGATGTCCTCTTTCTCCATCCGTCACTGTCTTCTGGGGCATCCTCTGCGCCCCTGGTGGCTCCATGCTTCCCCTCTGTTAATGCTCTCTGCCATCCTCAGTAGCGGAGAAAATCTCATTCCTTGCATCCAGTTAATTTTTTAAAACTCTGTGAGTAGAAACGTATGAAATTATTCATTTTTGGCAGGCTGGTGATTTCTTTGTTTTTGTAAGCTTTGTGCATCCTTTAGATCATCTTATCTTTTACCAGATCACATTCAAGCTCTTTGTCTCTAGCTTTAAACCTCAATTGCTCTCACTCTCCCCTACGTACATATTCTGTCCAAATTGCCTCTCCCCATGTTATCGCATCCTTCCGTTTTGCTTTTCATCTTGTTCTTCTATATTGTACTTTCCCTAAGCTGCCTCCTCTGCC
This sequence comes from Fulmarus glacialis, assembly GCF_000690835.1. Lineage (NCBI taxonomy): Eukaryota > Metazoa > Chordata > Aves > Procellariiformes > Procellariidae > Fulmarus > Fulmarus glacialis. The sequence continues at coordinate 67,113 of NW_009235362.1, forward strand.
TCCAAAATCTTTGTTTTCATCCTCTAAACTCTTGTGCCTTGTCTTGCTTGTCATTTTTTGTTTGTATCTCCAAGGCACAAAACTTACCCAACTGTATGTTTACTAAAAAACTATGTTAAAAAAAGGGACTTATGTGTATAATTATATTAATAAAAAAAAGTTTTATTCATAGTAGATTCGTGAGGGTTTTTTTTTTCTTTTCTAATCGATCCAGATGTTGTATAATCCAACAAAGCGTTACGACTCGCGCTTGTCGGTTTCTGAGTTAAAACTGGTTGGAGGCAAGAAGAATGGTGTGAGATTTTAAATAAAAACATAAGATATTCAGAGAAAAATATTTGATAAATTCTTAGCAAAATGAGGAAAATAATTTAAATCTATAACATAATTTTCACTTACACTAACGACCTGTAATTTCCTTCTTCTGAAATGTGGCCCCATTACATTAATCAAATTGACATTGTCATGATATATTACACTCATTAAAGAGGGTGATTTTTTTATTCTAGTTAGTTTACAATTCAGTATCCATGCTATATATCTAGTGACAGTGCTGTACAGAAAATCAGAATTTTGTGGGGTTTTTTTGTTTTCCCATTTGGCTGAGCCAAAACAGCTGTTGTTAAGATTTGGCAGTAATATCATACTGTATTGTTTCAACAGCTAAATGGAGCAATTTTTGAATAAGACATATATAACAGTGCATACTACAAAATATTTGAAATATATCAAATAGTACGAGATCGAGCACCAATTTGTTTTATTGTCTGTTGCTTGCTTTCAGCTATTGTGCTGGAAACTGATTTGAATAAATGTTTCTTTCTTTCTTTCTATGGGCCAGATTCATAAACCAAAGTTGATCTTTATAGCCATTTGTTTTTACCAAATCAATAAAGCTTGATAGATCTGTCCCAGTGAATAATTCAAGTACGTATCTAGGATGGTTACTGTGCCATGTGATACCCATGCCATCTTAAATTCAGGCAGCCAAGCTTTAAAATTTTCACAGGGCACTAGCTGAATTGTTGTTGAATTGAGAAATTTAACTCATTTATCACTTTCAAAGCAAAAGATTTGTCCACTTTTTATTGTATTTCTGTGACTGAAAACATGACTTAATAAATATATTATTGAAAATTAACAATGAGTAGGGCAAGTTTTTAGAAGTTTTTCTGGTGATGTTTTTGTCCAAGTTTATTTTCCACTAAAAAGAAAAAAATCATAATGTTCAGATATAGAGTAATCACTCTGTTCAGCCTCTTATGATTTAGGCATATGTTAGGAATTTAAGAATAGAAGGATTTCTGCAGTGAATCAGAACAGATGTCCATCTATCCCTGTCTGACAACAGCCAATAACAGCTGCTTTCCAGGACATTTTTGTACTGTTTTCCTCTCCATTGAACTCCACTGTAGCAAGACAGGTGTGTATATGGCATGGTATCAATTAATTTGCTGTTAGTACAGGTGGAGGCAAGACAGGAAATGGTAATTAAGAACTAAATCTTGAATTCTGCTTATAAATTCAATATTTGTGTTTGAGTTGAGGCTCCTCCATGCGTGTTAGAACAGACTTCTTCCCCAACTTAATATATAGATTTCTATTACGCATTATTTATGCAGAGAAAGAATAAATATCCTCATTTTTTCTGTGTGATGCTTAAAGAGCTGTAGATTAGATTTCTTGTTCTGTGTTGGTCTCTTCTTAAGATGGGAGAAGGCTATGAAATGAGGCAGAATTTGACATCTTTCAGTGAAGGAACAAAGTTACTCTGGATTTTTGAGTCTAATTGCAAGCAGAGAATGTAGTTCATTGTATACTCCAATTACATTGAGCATTTTACCCTCAAAATTCATGGGAAACTCCTAGACTGGAAGTTTACAATAAGTGTACACCATTGCTACACACTGATGCTGAAGTGTTGCAAGAGATTCCTTCAAAAGGTATTATCTTCTGTCGCTCTTTGTAAGAATGGAGGAGGTGAGAAGTTTACGATAAGTGTACACCATTGCTACAACTGATGCTAAAGTGTTGCAAGAGATTCCTTCAAAAGGTATTATCTTCTGTCGCTCTTTGTAAGAATGGAGGAGGTGATCCCCATATGAATCATGTTTATTGTATAACGTTCAAAAGCCATTTGGGAACGCAGTACAATTCTGCCAGGCTGTACGCAAACATGGAATACAAGATAAACCCTATCCTGATGAACTTGCAAAGTAAATCACTAGGATAGACAGAGGGACAAAGCATGCAAGCAGTGAAGAGTGTGATAACTGCAAACACTATTTTAGTTCTATGATTGATTGATTTAATTTTATTAAACCTGCATGTTAGTGAAGACTTGTTTTTCTCTCTTAAATGTCCATTATAAATATGTTTAATCAAGGAAAGGGAAGTAGAATGAAAAGACAAGTGTGCCTGACATTGATAGAAATCCTGTTTGGAGAAATTGTTCGGGAACAGTTCATCCATGTAAAAATATGATCCTTGTAAGACTGCCAAGGTCATCGAGGCCTGTGGTGATCTGATGAGTAAATGCTGGTCACGCCTGGAGGCAGCTTTAGCTTCTGAACTCAATTCTTCAAAAAATGTAAAACAGTTTTACAGAAAAGAATGTTTGTCATTAGCCTGTCAAGGCCATTTCCTCCTTGTTTTCTTGGTGCCCTTTTCAACAACTGTATACCCCTTCATGTACCTGTCAGCTGTCCTAGATACATACAAATGGCAGAAGTGCTGGTACTGGTGTGCATTCTGCCATTTGGGAGGTAGCTCAGCCGCCTCATGGGATGTGAAGATGCGCACACATAGCCCTTTTTAATGGCGGGTCATCATCAGTCTTTTGTACCAGTCCATTGTGGTTGGTATGCCCATACTAATGGTTACTCCCAGTAGATTACAGCAGTGTGGCCACCTTAATGAGACATGCCATCCTGATGTCTGAATGAAAATATATGGTAGTTCAAGATATTCATATATTCATGTAGAAACAGGCCAAAGTCTTTAATGAGAACATACTAGGTTATTAGAAAGATTAATCCTTTCATTGCTGGTCCTCCACCATCCCTGCTGATTTGCCACCAACCATTAACATATGCAAATCCCCCAAATATTTGGTGCAACTCGTATGCATCTGCTTCTCTCCCAGACATACTAGGCAGAGGCAAACAGTTCATAAAGAACATTTTGTTCACTACAACTTCTGGAAAACCTTACTACACATACTTTAGTGCAAATGTGTCTTCATTCTGTAGTATACCTTGATGTTTGAATTTGCACATGATTTAACGTCCCTTCAGCATTCATATTTTCTTTGATTCCCTTGCTTATTAAAAAATGCAAATCTAAATTGTATCTTATTAATGTGCTTCTTTGTGCTAAAGCTGTGGGGGGTTAAAATCCCAGCTTTGGTAACGTATTTGGATTCTTAATGTGCAAAGTGCAAAGAGAGCTAGACTTTCTGCAGGCCATATTTTCTAATCAACTGTTATGAAAAAGATTTTTATTGTGTTTTTATTTCTTGCTCTCATGGAATTTACAGAAATAAAAAGAGTAATGACTTCATTGTTATACAAAAAATATTTTCAACCATGGATAGAGATCCTTATTAATTTGCCGCAGTTTCTCAAAAACGACAATGAGGAATCTTGGATGAAAATTCAGAAAAATATTTATTTAAATATATGAAAGCCTTTTAGCTGGTTGATTGAAGTAAATAGTAATTTTTTGTCATGGACCTAGGGCCTGGATTTTGTAGTAGTAAACAGTGGTCACTCATTTTTCCAGTTAAATATAGTAGCTTTTAGGTACTGACTACATCCTTTCACTACAAAAAAAAGCAAATGCTGTAAAATTACTGATGCATTTAAGGCCATTAAACTGCTCCTTGTATTTCCTTTTTGCAGAACTTGACCTATCCCTTTGCCCTGGTAAAAGCTTTCTCTGCACATTTAATGGCTTTTTTCTTAGTGTTACTGCTTGTTTTCTGAATTGCTTCTTATACATCTGCTTAACTTGTTCGGAATTTGGGTGGGTCATTGTGACTTAGGATTCTGCACTGCTTAAAAATATTATAGCAAAATGTAAAGCACCTGTGAGATTGGTTAAAAGAAAGCAGGAAAACGTTAAACTTCATTTGATGTAGTGCCATGTCACTTCTTCACAACTTACTTTGCAGCAAGCTTTACATACAAATTGAGCTTTTCCAGAAACAGTCCAATCATTAATGAGTTTTACAGATATATTTGGATGAAGGAAAACTAGAAAAGTTGACTCTTTAATTTTTTACAGAAAAGCAAAGATGACCTCAGGAAACAAATAAAATAGGGAAATTTTATGCAATTTGTATGTTTGTTGAAGTAGCTGATCGGTGTGTTGTTTCTGCAGCAGCTGCAATTTTAGGACACGCAGATCCACAGTAAATTGATGATTATAATAAACTGTGCTTCCTTTACTTTCTCCTTCCTGCTCTTGCCTGCTTTAGAAGCCTTGAGGGATCCAGCTGTGGAATCGAGATGGCATGGTCTACCATAATGTGGAGTGGATACCCTATTATTGAGCTTACTCTAAGCTTTTGCAAACTCAGAGGAGAACGGGACTCTTCTAAGAGCCATTCTAACAGTAGTAGCTCTATCCCAACACTTTAATTTGCCTTGAAAAGAATAACCGATTAGGGAAGGACAAAGTGCTTCATCCAGGAACTAGATCTCCTTTTTTTATAGTAGGGCTTTCCATAGTTTTGCACTTGGGTGATCATTTAATGGTTATGGCCCTCATCGGAAGGCCATAGATTACATTTGTGTTGACGTGGTATTCCCTCATCCCACCTCTTTTCAGCTTCCTATGACTCAGGGGCTGAATGCTGAGCAGACTGACACTTCTTCCAGGAGCCCTTCAGAAATGGAAACTGATGCTTCTGGCACTGTTCCTTCACTAGCTTTGTGTGATTTTATAGATGAATAGGAAGTGCTAAGAGAGTGGGTTTGGAGCTCCCTAGGCTCTGACTGGCTGACAGCTCTGCGGGGATAGGGCTTTGGGGTGCTGATTAGCTCCTCTAGTCCAGTCATTTTCACTGCTTTCCTGAACAGATAGAAGAGGCCCTAATATCTGTAAGGCTCAACAAATCATCTAGTTTTGTTGAGGAGAGATGCTGTGAAAAAGTCCCTTGCTGATCTGACTGTAAAGTACACGTTGTGGAAGTCCTTGACTTGCTGGGTCCACAGCCATGTAGCGCTGGGGATCATGACCCAGGTACTGTCTTTGCTGAGGGCAGTGAGTTATCTTATTTGTGCTGTCTTGCTTCCCATTGCTGAGACTCCACATGGATTTGCTGTGTTTCTTCAGCTGTATCACATTCTTTATAGCAGTAACCTTAGCCACTGTTGTCCTAGCTCAAAAAGTTTGCCCATATGTTGACCAGAAGAGAGATTAAGAGTGATTCCAGCTTCCTGATCAGGAAAATAGGAAGGAAGGTAAGCAGTTTCATGCATTTTTGATTCAAGAGGTCCTTATTTTATTCCTCCTGTTGGTTGGATACAAGTTTAAGAGGGTGATGGGGCAACTGGTGGTGGATAGGTTGTCCTAATCTGGTGGCTTTGTGGTCTCTTTTGAATAAGGACACTTTGCTCATAGCTTGGGGCTTTGAAGCTCTAGAGATGTGAGCGCACATTGGAAGATCCTGTTTTTGCCATAGGTGGCTTTAGTTAATTTGAATAGAAAGGCTATCCATTTATGTGTTTGATCATAAATGAAACAACAGTAATAAAGTTTTGGCCAACTTTGCTCTGTTTCAGATTCTGCTTTATCAGAATCCTTCTACTTCTCTGGGCCACTGTGGTGAGACAAAGTCACCAGAAATCTGGTTTAACTTCTCAGTTGGGGTGAAAGTTTGTTTTCCTTCTCCAGAGTAGCAAAAAACCAACCAAAGACTGCCAGTACCTAGGCCTGTGTCTATTTATTCCTTGATGACATGTATGTATTGGAGGTAAAAAGACAGATTTTTGACTTTGAGAACTACTATTCTCTACTGATAAAAGATCGTCTTAAAAGTATTCAACATAACTTGAAAAGCAATTTAGGAAGGCAGTTTTAAGATGTTTGACCTGCAACATATGGTATGTTATCACATGACGTGGCACCAAAGAATGTTAAAGATTTATATTTCCTTTTTAGTTTCAAGTTAAATTGTGTCTTGAATAGAAAGGAAGAAAAACAGACAGAAATGTTAGGTTTTTTTCCTTCTGATGGCCTGAAAATACTCCAAAAGCCTGATGAAATTAATTTTAGAGTACTTAAACAAGCTGAAACTGTCGCTATACCATTAGCAATGGTATAGCAAAACTCATAGAAGAAAGAGGGCATCCCAGGGGGCTGGGGAAAGACTAACATAGTACCTACCTTATTAAAAAATTTTTTTTTATTATACACACACACACCATGAATAAAAACTAGGAAAAAGGCCCAGGGAATTGTGATCCAGTTCCCAAACTCAGTGCTTGAAAGGATGATAGAATAGGGTATTAAAAAGATAGATTTAAAAGCATCCAGGGATGTAAGGTGATAAGGAGGGTCAGTGTGGATTCATTAAGAACAAATGTCAAAGCAGTCTAATATCCTTTGTGACAGGGTAATTGTCAATTGGTCTGAATATGTGTATGTGATGTTTAGGTTAGATATTAGGTAAAAGAAATCTAACTTTAAAAATAACTAGGCACTGTATGTAATACCCTGGAGGCTGTAGCATCACCTCCACTGGGAGATATAGACAGATATTTTGCGAAGGATGGGCTTGGTTTGGCTTGCCACAGGAGGATGAACTATATAGCCATTACAGTTCCTTCCAGCCTTGAATTTCTCTGATCTTGTTAAGATTGTACAGCACAATACAGGTTTTGAACTGCTTGGTAAAATAATTGACAATGGGGCTTTCCTGAATTTATTCATTAGTGTTTGCAGTAGGAAGGGACAATACTCTTTTTTTCTGCCATTTCCTATGGAAATTAATTGAGTTTTTTTCCTCACACATTTACATACACTGTGTGAATGTACACTGTAGTCTCAGGTAGATAACTTCCATCGGCAAGCAGTTTTTCATGTTCAGTTATATATTTGCGTGATGGCTCACCACATGCAGGCCAGGGTATTATTTTCAAATATCTCCTTAAATCAGCAAACCTCTGTGTCCTTATGGACCCTGTTAGGTGACAGTGTAAGAGTGTGACTGTAAGAGCTCTGGCTATATGGATCAGATTACAAGATCATTTACTGGTTTAATCCATTTTTAACTGGATTAAAAAAAAAAAAAAAAAAAAGAAAAAAACCACCGCTCTGTACTATACATCTCATTTTGTCCAGCATTTGAGCAGAAGGCCCCAAAGTACAAAACTACTGTGTCACGGATTCCCGCAGGTGGGAGTTTTGCTTTTGCGTCCTTTCTTTATGCATTCTGCAAGAGCATAAAAACGTGAACTTTATCCATTGTGTGCAGCTAAAATATAAAACTGAGTTTTGCTTTAATCGTCACTGTTACAGTTACCTCATTCCTCTTGTAAAATAATGAGTGAACGCACCCCTTTTGGCTTAAAGTAACAGATCTATATCCAGTTAATTTGTGGATAAATATGGGTTTCTGCTATTGATGTTTCTTGATCCACACAAAGTGGTTATATTAATACTGAAACATTATTAATCAATAGGTAGGTCTTTAAAAATACATCACTAAGACTAGCCAATTACCTTTAAGTATATATCAAAGGCGACAGAGCAATTTGACTTACACTCATGGTCCATTAGAGAGTTCCAAACATTTTAATTATAAATATATTTTTATCTGCAGTGAAACTGACCAAGCAAATTTAAATTTCTCATTCTGGCCTCAAAAAATTAAAAAAACTCTAAACTGATTCTTCAGTTTTTCAGGGTTTTTTCAATTCAGGAAAGTACAAAAATATGCTTAAATTCATCTTAGTCTCCTGAATTAAAACTAAATAAACTGTGTGTTATCTCATGCTATTTTTAAGAGTGTCTGCTCTGTAAGATCACAAAAGTAAGTTATAAAGACAGATTATGTCATTGAAGTGTATAGTTCTGTTTGGTTTTATAACACTAATTAACTCTATTGACTTTCAGTGAAATTGCATTATTTCCCCCTCTACCAAAGGAAAATCTGACCAAAGCATACAATCTACCTGTAAATTCTCAGAAATAGGTTCTTTATTCAAAGAATATAGGCTGTAATTTTGGGAAGCATGCAGTGTATTTTTTATACCTTGCTGAAAGTTTAAATACCTGTTTGAAATATAAAACCTACTCTTACCTATTTATGGAGTAACTACTGATGCTTTTGCTTCTGCTTTAGGAAAGGAATGTGTTGGCTGAAGTATTGTGTTGTGTTTTACAATCAGATGAGAAACTGTGTATTTTCCTTTGAGATTATCATACCATTCTTCATATAATTTTCCTTATTTAAGTAGAATATTTCCCCTCTGGCTCATGCCCCTCAACGATTACCCAGCCCAAGCAATCTACGGAGAATAGCATGAGGTGTAGCTGATTGTCATTCAATGCAAGTGAAATCTTTAGGTGAACATTAGTCACTCTTTTAGACATGTTAGCTTGAAGTGGAAGCAGTCAATTATAGAGTAGAGGCTTTATGGCTACATTATTACCATAATACTATTAGGTTTTCGGCAGTAGCATTCTGTTTGATCGATCCGTGCCAAGACATTGATGGATAGTTTTGTTCTTCAAATGTCAAATATGTGGGACTTTTGTATTTTATTTATTTACTGGTGCACTACCGTACTGTGGATGTCTCTCCTTTCTACATCATTCTAGCTTTAACAGCTAATCATGATTCATTTTATTTGAAGTTTTGGTGTTGATTTCAATAGAGTTCTTAATCTTTCTTTCTCATGCTCTTGAATTACAGAGGAAACTATACTATTGTATTGGATGTACACTTAATCAGATATGTGAAAGTTTCATAGTTGTATGAGGGCCTCGGAGAGCAAGAGTTGTTGCTGATTGAGAAATGCACGTGCACGGTGGTATCCAACGTGTAGTGAATTTCGAGATTCTGTTCTCTCCTCAATGCTTCTATGTATTGTGCTTGTTTGGGCAGTTTGGGGTCTTTATTATTTTATGTCTCTCGCATACATCACATTAATTTCAGAACATCACTAGCTTCAAGATGCTCGTTTAGGTTAGGTCACAGGCTTTAATCTGAGTACTATTTTTTAACTAAATATATATGCATTTGTAAGTATATTCAAAAGTAAAAATACTGCTGTTGACACTAATCAATAGGTATATAAGCAAACTCTTTTTTGGTTTGGCTGGGGATGAAGATGTATTTACATGTAATGTAAATACAAAGAGCAAATATACATAGGGTGCTGTTAATCTCCTCTCTCTGACAGGACTGAGAAGAAACTTCTCCTCAGCCTGTTTGTGAGGGGCACTGGTTCTAAGTACTTTAACCTTCTGCCGGGATTTTCCTAACAGTGTTACTGAATCCATTCTTCAAGAAAAAGAGAGTGGAGAAAAATGGGAAACTGAAAATCGCCAGAGTTTTCTGCACAGTTTCGTTAAGCGTCAAGGTTTGCAGACAGAAATTAGCAATAAAGGCTCCGCGCCCATCCTGCATCCATGGCTTCTGTGACACAGGTCAGAGCAACTGTCTAAACTAGAGCTATGTTTATGCAAGGAGGTTCAGGGAGCTGTAATCTCCATGTTACCACATCATATAGTGATCAGTGGGCTACGTTATGTGCCAGAGGGATGACTCTACCACTGTACAACTATTGTGCACTGTACAATTGCTGTCTCTGCAACACTGTACTGGCTGCACCCACAATGAAGGGGATGTGATTAATATTGTTAATACCTGTGAAGTAGTATTTCAAAAACATCCATTTAGGTCAATATCGCACAAGTGTCCCAGCAGTGAGTTGGGATGTCAGTCTCATGGTTTGAACTCCTGGCAGCAGTAATGCTTTTTACCTGATAGGGAGTGTTAACGTTGAAAAAAAAAAATAATAGTGATTTGGGTAAATGTTATAGTTTTGATTACAGGAGTATTATACACTCTTAGTTCATCTCTTATCCATGTCCCTCCAGTGCCTCTTGGACAGTGTTACTGGTGCTGGATAGGAATAATTCTCCACTCCAGAACTGGCTGCAACTCAGTAGTGTGCGTGTGTGTGAAGTGACTCTGAATAAAATAGACTATTTAAATGTAAATAGTGTTGTCATTTTACTTAGTGAGGATCACTCCTCACTAATTAGGAAGACATTCCTTTTACTTTCATGTTTGAACATTGAAATAATTAATTTTAGTGTAAGAATCGTTTTCTCTTTCAGTTGTTTTTATGTTACTCCTATGTACGTGTGCGTTCACATATTTGTAAACATGTACACTAAATAAAAGCCAATGCATTCCATATGTATTTTAGAGTTAAAATGGAGCCAAGGAGAGTGTAAGCTGATGCCCAGTTCATGATAGCACTTAATCAAATGCTTAGTTGATTTAAATGGGTTTAAAGCACAGGCTGAATTAGAGCATAAAACCTGGATCCAGAGTTTATTGAAGCAAATGGAAGTCAAAATACTGTGTTCAGTGGGCTTCAGACTAGACACTAAATAGCAGACAGCTGAGGCATGGGGGTAGCACCTCGAAAAAGAGGCACGAGTGCTATGTAGTTAACAATGAAGTCAAAATAATTTTATTTCCTGCTTGCCTTTTTTCAGGAAGAACTACATTTTTACATTTGGAAAAAAAGAGAAGTTGCACATTTATAAGAGATAAGTAAAGGTAAACCAGACTAGCTCAGGGAGAGGGATCAGCAGAGAACAGGGGAAAGACCAGACCACTGAAGACAAAACAGAAAGAAGCTTTCTGTCTATTGCCACGTATCGTACGTGGCATAAGTGGAAGTGAAAGGTAATTTAGAGTAGGCAGTAGGCAGTGGTCTAATTATTAGTGTGGTCTAATTTATTAAATAACATACTGATCTCAAGTTAATAAACCCCCAGTTACATGTACGTAAGTGATATACATCATACACAGCTGCCTTACCTTCATTTTGTACTGCTTTATCTTCTGGACACACAGTAGGATAGTGACCATCATAATCATGATTAAATCTCTAAGTCAGTATCATTTAAGTTACTTATTTCCAAAGTATCTTGTTTCCCTTTTTCCATTAAGTGCACCTGCCTCAATGCACAAATCTCCTTGATCATTGGCTTTTGGGGTCTCAGCAGTGAGACTTAAGATGAAGTCAGCAGCAACACGGTGACTGCAGCTCACATAAGCTTCCTGAAGCTGATCCACAGCAAATCCATGAACAGACAAGAGTTCCCGGTGTTACCCTCTTCACATTATGGTGAACTTATTTGTATTCAACAGGATTGTGTTGGGACCAACTGATAGAGAAAAGAAGAGCAGCTGGTGGTGGATTAATGGAATGAGGCTTATATTGTTTGGTAGATAGGCCAGATAACTGCCCCAAATGGTTTTCACTAGCAGCAGGGAAAGGGGGGATGATTCGGATGATCCACAGCTGCTGTGACTTTTGCTGTTCTCTGACTCTATTGCTCTCTCTGCTGCCATGACGGCAACCTTCGCCCCACCCCTACTGCTGCTGTCACTAATTGAGCATCTGCCCTGTTTCTGTTACTGCTGCTTTTACTATGATTTTAGCCTCTTCTTTTGCTTGTGCTAATGTACTTTTGTCATGACCATAGAGACATCTGTGTCTACCTGACAGGAGTTGCAGGAGAGCTTTAGAAAAGGTAGAGCTTTCCTCTTGTTATGCTGGAGAGAGTATCTTTCCGCACTCTCTGCTTTCAAATGTTTCCCGATTTATCCCATCAGCTGCTGTTGTCAGACTTGATTCACAATCATTTCTCCAGCCCTCTGTCCTCTCTTGATTTTCCTACTGAAAGAGTAATACTGCAGAATAAGCAGGATAGTTTTTCTACTAAGATTTTATATACTTTGACTCTTTTCTCAGGTTATAGCCATCAGGAGCAAGCTGCTGTCATAGATAAGCTAATATATACTTCTGCAGTAGACATTCAATGTGTGTAAACCATCCCTATCTACACTGGTATTGCTTGAGGCTGGAGTAAGCTATGCTTCAGCAACTCTTGAATTAACAGGTTTTGGCTGTCTGTAGCGATCTCCAGAGTACAACTCGTACAGTAACTCTTGGACAATGGATTTTTTTGTAATCTCCATTTTTTTTCAAATCTGAGAATAAAATAGCGTAAGTTTATGTATCTAGAAAACATGACTTACGAAGAAAGAATTAATAGATCAGGGAGGACTGGCTTAAAAAAAGAATGGAGTGATGGGAGAATGACAATCTTCAAGAAGTTAAAAAGACATTACTAAAAGGAAAGCAGTAAAATTAGGAAGGAAACAGGGGAATTATGTTGCAGGAAGTGATGGTTAGATTAGATACCACGAAAAAATTTTAATGGGATGCATAGGGAATACTGGATAGTTATTTGGAGAGGCTGTGTAGTTACTGAAAAACAGGTTAGAGCATAGATTAACCAGATAATTAAGGTGGGAAGAGAACTTCGGAAGTCATCGTGGTCCCACTCAAAGCAGGGCCAGTTTCCACCTTGTAATCCTCCTATCCAATCTCTGTTTTTCCAATTTGGCTGCAAGGATTAATATGGGAGACTGTATCAAAAGGCTTGCTAAAGTCAATGTAAATTGACACTGTGCTCTCCCTCTGTCCACTGAACCAGCCATCTCAATGTAGAAGGCAGTCAGGCCTGATTTGACCTTGGTAAATCCAGGTTGACTGTTTTTCATCACCTTCTTGTCCTTTATGTGCATGAATATGGCGTCAAGGAGGGCTTGCTCAATAATCATCCCTGCAACTGAGGCTGGGCTGACCCACCTGTTATTCCTTGTATCCTTCTGTGTGCCTTTCTTGAAGATATTTGTGACATTTGCTTTACTCCAGTCATTAGGAAGTTCCCCTGATCGCCAAGACCTATGAAAAGATCAGCCTCACAGTGACATAGGCCAGATCCCTCAGCACTTTTGCATGCAAACCCTCTGGTCCTATGGACTTGGGTATGTCTAAGACAGCATCAGGCAGGGTTTGTTCTGGCTATTGCTGGTCTTGCTGTGGTGCAGGAGGGTGGATTATTTAATGAAATCCCTTCCAACCTTGCAATTCTAAGATCAAATATGAATGCCAGTTTTATAATGTATGAGGTCTTGTCTTTCTAGGATTTCTTTCCTGCTCTGGCAAGCTCTCCTTCCTTGACATCTCCTTTCTCTGCTTGAATCTAAATGCTGCAAGTTTTTTAGGGCTTTGGGCAGACAAAGTCTGCCCAGCTGCGGAGCACAGAGAAGTTCCTTGGTTCCTCTACTGTGCATTTATCCATCTGATGAGCTAAATGGCGTTCCCAGTTAGACATTTGAGGAAGAGTTTTTATATCTCCTGAAAAGAGTTGCTGTGGGTCATATTTGCCTCTTATTTAAAAAAAAAACCCTGAAACTCCTGCCAGTTAATTTTTACTTATGCACGATTTGCTGAGCTTCTACTTGTGCTTTGTCCATGGACAAATTTCATGTGATGCCCAAATTTGGACATATGGATTTATACTTTTGTTCCTGGTGTTGGAGTTGTGCCCATTTGTATGTACATTTATAGTCTAAGTTGAGGGCTTTCTCAGCCCTTTTCCTGTTGTGCCAGACAGTATGCATGTTCCCATCTTTGACCTCTTGCCCTTTGGTTCACCTATTACTCTTCCTTTTGAAAGTGTGGTTCTGTTTGTCAAAAGGCACCACTTTATTTTTTTTAATATATCCTAACACTTTTAGCGTGTTCACTTCCCACATTTTAACAGCTTTATTGTTTAATGAAATGAAAAAGTAAAACAGAAAAATACAGCTTTATCGTGAAACCAATTCTTGGCATCTAGCTGAAACACTAAAATATGTGTTGGAAAATTTCAAAATATTAAACCTCAAAACAGACCCTATGTTTACGTTTTATAGCATATATTATGGCTGAGACTGAAGTAGGACAAGGTACAAAAAAGTAATAATCATAACCTTAATATTTTGCATAGTCAAAAATATATAGTTAGTTGATTAAAATGCTCTAAAAATCCTTGTTACTAGTTTGAAATCCAGTTATAGTTTTAGAGTTTTTCTGAAAAATGTTTGGATGTTTTGCTTGAGCCTTTGTGAAAGTTTGTTTCCTTTTAGTCTTTCCGCCTTCCATCAGACTTATCGTTCCAATCACACCGAGTTCAGATATCTTAGAATCAGCCTTAAGTTAAACAAAAAGACTTGGCTTATTTCCCATACTTATTAATAAATATATAAGTAGCTTTCCTGTGAAATGAGACATGCAGCCAAACAGTATTGAAGCATTCTATGTACATATACACGTGTGTATACAAATGTGTCTGGTCTGTACGCATATATATGACAAAGATCTAAGCCATTTTAAAGTAAGAATATACTGTGCTCTCAGTGTGTATAATTGTAGAACAAGTCCTCTGGTTTTGGTGCACCAATGTAAAGAAAGCAAAATCTCATGTTGAATTTAGCTTCCACAACAGGAAGCTAGTGTGGTTAGAAAAAATACCATATTCAGGGCCAAAAACCTTTCCTCGTCCGAAATCTGTGGTTATTACAGGTTTCGATGTCATAGCTAAGAGCATATCTGGCCCCTTCTTTTCTGTAACTGGCATGACTTCAGGAATAAAGCAGTTGTTAGTGAGCAGAGAGAGGACTCTGGAATTTCCTGCACTCCTGCTGTGTAGATTCAAATGCTAAGTTTTAATAATGGATGAAGCTAAGATTATTATAATTGATCATTGTATGATTTATATGGAGTAATTATAACTAGGTTGAGAAAGAATTTTCAAAAGCTAGTTTCCTGGTAGCCAGAGCCATTAAATAACAGTGTGCTGCCAAAACAAAAATTAGGTGGGAATGTAGCCACAGAGTTCAGACTGTCTGTCCTCCACCTGATTTATAACTACCCTTATGATGACAGTATCAGCGGTGTTTTCTTATTAAGAGCAGTAAGAGTTGTTTGAATTGTTTTTCTTATCTTTCTAACACAACTCTGCATTGTTTTAAGCTTAGTCAAGCATAATAACTGGAAAACTGCAAAAATCTAACGTATAACAAAACTAAAAGGTGCAAGAGGTTGAAAAGGTTAATTAAAAGTGTAATGATCACATTTACTGAGACAGTCCAATTAATCACTTTATTCTAGTGGTCATGTGATACAGAAACCATTGCTACAGAGAACTGATTTCTAGTGCCAGTATACATGGTCTGTGTTCATTAAAATATGTATTTTTCTATAAATGGAAATTTAACTTTTTATTTTAAGCTGCTTTTATTTATTTGAAAATATTTTAAAATAGTAGCTAATGTTTAACCCTCACATAATACTTTCTCCAGCTATACTCCCTCTGATCAGTATGGGAGCATTGCCCCCTTGATACTTGTAATCTTACAGCCCCACGGGAGGTTTGCTTACGGCTTAATGGGGTTGTAGGTATAGAAGAAATACAGCACTAGAAATAGGTCATTATGTAATGTGATCTCTCTGAAACAGTGTATATGACCAACAAAGTGAATTCTCAAGTGTCAACAAGCACATCTAAATGTAATTTTTACCACGTCAACTGGAAAAAGGCAAAAAGAACCTTGAAGGATCAATTACAAGGGTCATAACCTTGTATTATCTGATTTGCTATAATATTCACACAAGCTTTATTGGAATGGAACATAAATTTGAAAAATAGTGAGATTAGAAAGGATTGCAATGCTACAGCAAAGAGCTAGAAGCTTTCTCCTGGTTTATTTTGCTGGGGCAGCACTTTAGAGGGAGCCCATTATAAGCAGGAGAACAGTAGTTATGTTAACACGGTAATTAATCAAAGGAAGAGGAAAAGAGGAAACAAGTTGTGAATTCAGTTCTGCAGTAATAAAAAGAAATGCTGAAAGTTGCCCTGTAAATTGGCATGACTTTGGTAAACAGTCCCTCACTGTGTCTTGAGAACTTGCATGCAGTAAATCACTTCTCATGGCAACCGTGTAGGTTTGAATATTTTCACAGGTTTATTCTGTATTTCTGTGTGTGCTAGTTCCTTCTCAATTCTGTTGACTTACTATTTAGCTAATAATAATACTGAACTGTATAACATGAGAGCATATGCAGTAACACATTTTCACTTTGAATATTTTAATTAGAAGAACTCAGCTGAAACCGTGGCGATAGCCTTCCACATCACAAAACCAGCCTCTGACTCAGTACAGAGCATGAATTGTATATGGAATGACTGAGATCACTCCCTCAGAAAAAAAAATATTCTGTATATGGTCCCAGTCATGCGTAATCCATCCCTAATGCTAGTGCAGTGTAGATACGTTAAAATGACCTTTACACCCTAAAACTCTTTAGCGTAGAACTGAAATCGTTGGTGCAGTAATGTGAGAAACAGTGACTGGATCAGTTTGCAACAATTGGAAGTGTCTTTGTTTAGCAGCCTCTGATTTTATTCATACATTTCTGCCTCCTACGTGAGATATCTTGGACAGAAGAAGTAAAAGTAGCATTACGAACCAAATTCTTGAACTTAGATTATTGAAAATTCAGAATAACTCTAGTGAATAAAATGGTTATTTAACTTTGCTGGTGTGAGTATAATGCAAAACTGCCGTCCTCAGTGCCACGCGGAAAATTAGGGACCTTGGCATAACCTTTCATTAGATTTGTAGCAGAAATGAAAGGTGATAGATCAGGATATTTGTGTGAGTGAAGACAGAAAGAATTTCAGCAGCAGACCGCAATGTTGTTAACACTGGGGAGCAGGGTTTCCTCTCCCTCGCTGCTCTCGTGGAACAAAAATTTAAACCGGTTCACTGTAGTGTTGCAAGGCTTTCCTCTTACATAAACTGTAAGTTGAGCAGATGTCCCTCAGCCAACGCCACCTGGTTTTTTCTGCTCAGCCTTTCCCCATTCCTCTCTAGAAAAGACTGAAAGTACCAAAGGAAATCTTAAGACATCATTTCTCCCCTTTTTCATCAACAAATATCCAGCATAGGAGTTTTCTCTTGCAGTCTTTATCTGTAATGTCTATTAAATGCACCAGGAAATGGTCAACTAAAGGTGTCAGGATCTAACTCTAAATGGAGACAAGAGTCCCGCTAAGTGTTAGAGGCCAGACCGAGTGGTGAGCTTGGGCAATGCAAAATGCAGCACGTAGGGCATATGGCCCTCTTAATAGAATTAAACGTCCAGAAACAGACCAAGAGATAGATTTAGGCATGTAAAGTCAGGAGCCCCTGCTTCCAGGTGATATCTAAAGATGGCCAGAATCCTTATAAAGTGCAGAGGGAATACTGTGTAACAAATAAAACAAAACAAAACAAAAAAACCAACCCCAAACAACCAACAGAAAAACCTGCACAATAAATCTCTAGATGGACAATAAGAAATACAGAAACAGATTTCCTGGAAGACTTTGAACCTGAGGAGCCAAATTCACAGCCTCAGGCAGGTGCATCTGTCCGCACAGCAATCGATGTACGCTCCTGGTAGTAGAGAGCCACTCTTCTTTAAATGGGCACCTAGCAGAAGATGTCATGGTGCTTTAGTCATTAAGTTAGTGATCAGAATAGTCTTTGAGGAAGTGGGATGCCTGTGCTCTGTGCTCTTCTCTACAGGTTTTCAGAAAGCCTGGGAGACTACCCTATGGAGTATGGTCGGGAAAGAAGGGGAGGAGCTGTGGTATCGAAAAGATTATGCTTTTTTAGAAGGGTTTAGAAGAAGAGAGCACAGGTGGGATCACGCCTCTGCAGACTTAAAATTAAGGGAGTCATCTTCAGGAAGAGTGTCCTGGTTTCCAGTCATTGCTCTTGTAAGAGAAATAACTCTCTTTCCCAGGTGCAGGCCAGAACCCAGCAATCTGCCTCCCAGGGAGAGCTCTCGCCCTTGGGCTGAAACATCACGCTCTCTCCTGTGTTTTGCAAAATGCACTATTTCCTGTGCACCTTCTTGAGAACACCCTGCAGCGAGATATTTGAGAACCCTTCTGGGAAATGAGAACAGCGGTTCTGAGCCTCCAGGTCAGGGAAGGCATTGAACCAAAGTCTCCTAGATCCTGACTGATGATTCATCAGTGGAGTCTCATAAAAACAAAGATCAGGGTGTTTTGAAAAAGACTTTGGGCATAGCAGTTGTGCAGAACATGGTAGTGATGAACACTTCCAAATCATATCTGTTGGTTCATACTAAGCAATGTAAATGTTCTTGATCTCCATGGGGATTGGACAGGAGATAGTCTTTACCTCCTCAGGTGGATTTATGGGTGTATTCAGAAAAGAATTCTAGGGACGTGTGGAATTTGCGTTATCAAAGACTTGCATGCCCAGCACTGGGGAGGACTGACCAGGAATGTAAAATGTTCCAGCGTTGGTCTCAGGAACCTAAAGTCTCAGTTTAGGCAGTTTTGTTTTAGGTCCTTTTGTTGCTCTAGCCCTGGGTGTGCTCTTCTGCACACAGGAGTCAGTCTCAACACCCTTGTCACCTGGTGTACCTACTGCTGCCAACTATTGTAATTTCAACATGCGTATTGTTGTATTTGGTAGTACTCTGAAAGCCCTGGGTAAAGCTGATAATGTATTAGCTTTAATTTTAAAAAGTAAAGCACCTGCTTATCATGACTATGGACAAGGTTTGAAGTAGGCCTGACTATTCTCTAAAGGCTGAGTAGGAGACAAGTAGAACCTTAGAGTAACATGAACATGTGCATCAGTCTCATGATTTCTCAGGGCTGACTTGTTTTTTCTCTGCCATTTGAGATTAGAAATTATTTGTCCAGGAAAATGAATCCATTAAGATGCAGATGACAATATTTCCCATGCTTTCCTTATTTTTTTAATCTGTTCTTCTTACAAAGCAGAATTACTTTGGTGAACCCCACAGCAGCACTTTTGTTAAAGTGGGATCGCGGTTCTCTTTATTTTGGTCAGTTTTTGGTTCCTATATGCCACACCTGCATTGAAGTAGGCCCATATCCGTGTGGTCACCTCTATTACTTTGTAATTTTGCCTTCCATCACATTAACATTTACTGCTCTCTTTAGAGCGTTCCCTTCACTAAAGACCCTAGAAAACCTACTAATGCTAATTACTTGCAAATAGTAATTGTAAATTTAATGGCAACCTCAGTAAATTGCTTTTTATGTACTGTAAGAAAACTGAAAACTAAGTGTCCATTTTGCTGTTTAATAAGAATCTTATAGAACAAGTAACAGTCCTTTCACTCCTTCCATCTAGTGGGAGCACGAGTAAGAAGCTACCAATATCCACTGAGAATCCCTTCTTGTGCACCATGGGGTGAACAGGAGTTGAGGAGACAGCCACAGGCTCAGTAGGTGCAGAAATGAAATAGAAATGGAAATGCAAGGAAGATGAAAGATTAAGGTGAAGAGACTGTGAAAGAGGGTGAAGCATAAGGAAGGTCACACAGGGCAGAGGAAGCCCTATTAAAACTTCAGAAACATCTCTGGATAAAAGACTGGAGCATTTGGCTGGCTTCTTTCTGCTGTCATATGGGAGCTTGAGTCCAGAACTGTTGCAGCTGTAACAATGTTGGGCCAGGGTTGGCGGGGGTTCAGGAGATAAAAAATATCAAAATGGTAACATCTTATACTATAATACAAGGCCTGTTTTTTCATCAGTAAAATTTATCAGAAAAACATCTCACCTTGCATGCATGCGTTACACGTGCAGTAGAAGAGCTGTGAGCCGCTGATCCATGTAGGGGTAAGTTATATCAGTAAGCCAATTATTGCTGCCCCAGAGTTTTTGCACATCGTGTTCAGCAAACTGCTCGGTAGGAGGATGTTTTTAGGCATCCTAACTCTATGGATGTTGGGAGCTGCTGCTTTCCCACCAAGGCAGCAGCTCCTGGCTCTGGCTGTGTTCTGCCGTGACTCTGCTTGCACCGCAGCAGGGTAGCACCCGTAGCGGCGAAGCAGCTCGCAGCTGCTGGTGACTTCTGCTGGGAGGCAGCATCCTGGTGTTTGCAGATCTGCTCTGCTGGGCCCCTTGCCGCGGGTGGGAACCAGTGCCTGGCTCACAGGCATGAGGCATCACTTATCACCTGCCTGGAAGTAACTTACCTGGGAGTCCGCAGTGGTTTGGCAGATTTCTAGAATGGGCCCAAGACAAAGCGGGAGGAGAGGAAGCTCTGGGTGGGGAAATGGTAGTGGGAAGGAATCGTTACTTGTCCCAGGCTGCTGCTCTGACTGCCCTCAATCCATATCCAAGAGAGGGGGGGAACTGAAAAAGGATCTCCTTACACAGACCTTTCCCAAAGGATGCTGGCAGGAAAAGTAGCTCTGGATTAGATCCATTTGCTCTTAACATAGTCAGTACCTACTAAGAGCCAAACTCCTGCGTGTCTTAATAATTTAAGCTTTGTAGAACAGAAGCTGGGTGAAATTTTGACCTTATGTATTACTGCTGCGTAAGTAATCCTCAGAAACTCTCAGTCTTGTTAACTGTTTGTAGTTACCACAGGACTTAGGAATAATTTTGTTGTACTTTTGCAATAAAAATAAAGCATAAAATGTGTTCTGGATTGTAAATTTTGCATTGAAACATTATTTAAAAGCTTGGGAGAAGCTGGTATTAGTGAGAAAAGTTGGTTTAGGCAGTCTTGTTTAATTCAAATGCAGTTAATGCATATCTCTTATGTGCTGTATGTTAGTCTTGGTTTTAAAAGGTAGAAATAATTTGTATAATGTGATGACAAATATGCCAGGAACAATACCTAGAGACATATGTATCAAAATAGAAAAGGCAAGTGGCAAGTTACAGCCAGGGGTAATTCTAGGGAAAAAACCAAAAACCACCAAAAGACCTGGTCCGTCCTCAGAGTTGACATATAGTCATGCGAGTCTTGGGTAGATATAAATTGTAGGAAAGATATGAATGAGCATAACTATTGTTTATGAACAATTTGCACCTAATTCAACTTTCACCCAAGATAACTTTCACTGCTGTTCGTGTGGTCAGTGAGTTGGCTTGTGCTGTTTTTTAAAAAGATTGATTAACCTGTCCCTTTTGATTTTTGAGGTGTTCATATTCACAGTGCTTTTTAATTCTGTATCAGCAGTTACTACATTTTGGATCCTTAGTGGAAAACATGTATATGATTATCAGCAAAGAGGTGCTTTATTACATCTTGGGTTTCTTTTAATGAATGCTTTATAATATATCATACAGTAAGCTGATGTCTGTTCGTATTAAAATGCGCCATTCAGAGCTCTTCCACGGAATCTTGTTTTAAAGACTGGAATTCAGCAGTTGACTCCCAGGCACAAATAACCATGTATTTACTCTGCAATCACATAGTAATTAGCATGTACTATTCATATATTGCGTAATTATATGCCCTGCAGATTACATAGTAATTATATTTGTACTAAACATATAATTCTATATACGGTATAAAAAAAAACTTTGAGAGTTCATAGTTAAGATTATAGTTGTATGCTAATGTAATACAACATTTTATATAAAAATGTTACAATTTTATGAGAGGGTTGTATTTTGGATATCATCTCTTCTGCATCTGGTGTTGCTTAAACTGTGGTAGGCTGCTATTAAAAGAAATGCTTGGCTCTGTTAATTTATATTCGAATGTTGCACGTTTATAATTTGGTAATTTGTGAAGATAAGAAGCAAAAAGTTGCAGTTTATTGTGAAAGAAACTGGGATTGGCAAGGACTTGGAGTATGAACGTTAAATATACCAAGGTTAAATGTACAAACCCACCGAACGTAGTTACAGAATATCGCTAGAGTGAAAAATCTAATGCTACTTATGCATTGCGTTATTTCTGGATATGTAAAGTACACGGGATAGTAGCAGGGGATATATTTGTATAAGGCGAAGTGCGTGCTAGCATCCAAGGACCGTCTTGAGCACAGTCAGTTCAAGCAAATGCAGTACCTCAGTGCACCACGTCAGCCAAGCTACATCATCTTTTCCTGACGTGGAAAAAGAGAGAAGGTTGATGTCCTGATCTGGGAATGGGAGGCAGAGTAGCAGGAGAATAGAGGGGAGTGGCACTGAGTTGTAGAAGGGCCTTGGACTGAGTTTTTGGGAAAAGGTGGAAGATCTAGAAAAAAAGCTTTTTCTAAGAGGAACTTAGAGCTTCTTAGATCATTTGAGATGTTTTATCTTTGGCCATCCCCCCTAAGAGGTTGTTGCAGAGTTTTAGATACTTGCAAAATGTTTTGTTCAGCTTGCAAATTCTGTAGCAATGGGAAGTTAATGTATTTTCTTGGATCTATGATGTTGGCATTCCTAATATCCAAAGCAGCATTATAATTATTCTTAATTGAATATTGCATTCTAATGCCAGTTGCCTTCATTTTCAAGCAAAGCATATATTGGGTTTTAATATCTGGATAATGTATTGCAAAATTAAATGTGTAATTATAGTCTTAACTTTTATCTAATTTTTTTCTATAACTTCTTGTAGTGTGTGCATGTGTGTGCGTGAGACAGACATACTCCTTGTTTTAAAACGTTTCTTTCACAGCCACTTGTTAATTCTACGTCAGCTTTTTCAAAGCTTGTAAACTTCATAAAACTTCCAGGGTTCAGGTGGCATCTATAGATCTTATAACACTGACTTTAACTTAGCATGGAGCTTACCGGCCTGGTGGGTGGCCTTAGAGGGCTCACAGTCATGGGGCTGCACCTGCTTTCCTTTCTGCCTGGGTGGGCTGTTCTCATACCTCAAAAACGTAGTAACAGGCATGTGGCTTTTACATTCTGCAGAGTACACAAATTACATTTAAATGTTGTTACCTGGTGTAGACACTGAATGTCATATATACTGTTCAAGGGAAAAATAAAAAATGTCAGAGCTTTACAAAACCGGAGTTAGGAGCCCATGTTCTCACTGTGTTCTTGTGTGATGCGCCAAACGTATCCCTTCCAATTTACCAGTGATTTTAATAGCTTTTTAGTGAGGCCAAGTCTTACCCAATAGTCATCTGCATGTCTGCTACAAAGAAGAAGTACAGCCTGCCCGGTGTAACCGTCATTTATTTGCCAGCATTCTGACCTTAACGCATGCCTGTGCTCTTGTTCACTCGTTAAACCATTACCCTAAGAAACTGGTCGCAGTTTCTGACACTGAAAGTTTTGTACGTAACAAATATATAATCAGGATCTCATTAACGGTGAAATAAACACAAGCATCAAAACACAATATAAATGTGACGCATTTCTTACTGCTGTTGTGTTGTTTTTTCTAGTGGAGCCAGTACTTTCAAAGGGGAACAATTGCTTGGATGCAGCAAAAGCTTGTAACCTAAATGATACCTGCAAGAGGTTCAGATCTGCTTACATAACCCCCTGCACCAGCAGCACGTCTAATGAAATCTGTAACAAGCGGAAGTGTCATAAGGCCCTCCGGCTATTTTTTGACAAAGTTCCCCCAAAGCACAGCTACGGGATGCTCTTCTGCTCCTGTCGAGACGTAGCCTGTACAGAAAGGAGACGGCAGACTATTGTTCCTGTGTGTTCATATGAGGACAGGGAGAAACCAAACTGCCTGAATTTACAAGAATCCTGCAAGAAGAATTACATCTGCAGGTAAGATAGCACACGGCAGGGGAGTGATTAATGAGGTACCAGAGAGAACTTTTTGGTACTGCTGGGTTTGCCAGGACTAAGGGTCAGAATATCCACTAGGGAAAAGGATGAATCAGGGGAAAAAAACAATTGCCTCCGACATCCTTAACAGAATAACAAAAGCCTGCATCTGGTTACAGTGCGTGCCTTCTCCAAAACTGTTCACAGCCACTTCCTCGCATTACAGGAATCTTTAAACCCTCAGTTTAATTTTTACAGATTTTTGTTGGAAACATTTTCATTACCTGTCTCTTTGAAATGATGTCTCAGAATGATTTTTATGTCCCATTAGGGACCAGATGAAAATAGAGTTATTCATTATAATGGAATTTATTTTCATTGTAATCTTACGTGTGAGCACTAATAACTGAATACAAGCCACATAAATGGACTTCATAAATAGTCACAATACACAGACTACTCGTGGGTTTTTTCTTCATTGGAAAAAAAGGAGTCCACGTTTGTAGACTAGATCCCACTATATTCGTAGAGCTGTTTTAGCCTTGGAATTGTTTTATCTCCCCTCCCCTGACAAGAGTGCTGGGCTGATACAACTGGAGGGTCATTGATTCACTGACCCGATTCCCAGCCTCTTTCCTCTGTGCGTTCAGCCCAGAGAGGTAGTGCAGAGCGCTGCTCCACTGGACAAATAGGGTCCTTTCGCCTTGTTGAGTTCCCCGCAGGTTGTCGCACAACGCTTATTCGGTGGCATGAAGAACCTCCTCTGCCCTTAGGAAATGCTTTATTCCTACTTAGCATGTTTATATTAGAATGTTACTGTGCTAATGTCATATTTATGAAGTTACGCCCAAGAATCTTGCTCATTTCTAATGTGTAAATTCCTTGTAGATTATCCAATTCCGTGAATTAGCAAGCAAGGAAATAAACGCTGTTGTAAAATGTCAGGGACACTGAAGATATAAATCTTAACAAGTACTTACATATGCCTGGTAATATATTTACTTTGAAGCTTGTTTATGAGATCTCCACTGCTGATCTTAAGCGTTTAGCCATAGCATCTCAGATGTGCCCGAGTGTTGTTCAGAGGTGAGGAGGCGAGCAGCGCCCTACCCTCGATGGCTCAGGGGAAAACTGGAGCCAGTTTCCTGCT
>NW_009235362.1:91979-99770 GCF_000690835.1 Fulmarus glacialis
TTAAATCAGAGCAGGGTTCCCATTTCAGTCCAGTGAGTTGCATTCAGCACCTTCAAGATGATGCTATTGCAGTTTATGAAAGCTGGATACATGTAGTCTCAGAATCACCTGTTTTCCATTTCCATGTTGTGCCATTAGTCTTTTTGCGTATATGTATTTTCTTCCCTATACACAGGCCCTGTTAATTAGTAGAGTTACAGTATCTTTACTGTGTTTTCTGCCAAACTTCCAGTGTGTTACAGTGCCAATGAAATGGGAGAGAGGATTTTATAGGGAGATTACTTCCTATTATTCAGGCTGTACTTGTTCAGGAATTACTTAGTTAAATTAATGCCATTACTTCTCTCATGACTGTGTTTTCCTTTGGTCAGCTTTGATCTAATGTTGTCTCAGCAGCTCAGTTTTTAATGGCATTTTGTTTAGTTTGACTTCATGAGTCTGGTGCTGTGCTTTCTCCATTGCAATGCTGCAAGGAAAGCTTGGTGGAATCTCTGCTCCCCCTTGTCCAGAGTTGCAGTCAGCACTGGGGTGAAAATGGATTTCTTTACAGGTTCTTCCTGTGGCTTCTTTTGCTTTAAAATGCCGAAATTAAAAAGTTTGGATTCTTCCAAGGCTCAGTGAGACCTGGCTGTGAGAGTGAGGGGCAGCACTGGTAGAAGGGAATGGGTGGGCAAATAGCTGCGGGGTCTGGGGCAGAGTCAGTGAGTGCAGCTCTTAGGTCCTACTCCTGGAGGTAAAGCAAGCTTGATGTGCTGCTGAGAGTCATCTCACATAGGTGTTAATACCTCCTGGGCTGTCTAAACTGCTAGTGTATTTAATACCTTCCCTCTCCACTGTCATGGAGAGGAGGAACCAGCAGCAGAGCTATTCCAGCCTATCCACAATACCATGAAAGACATTTTGTCTCTGTGACTTGTTGTGCACTTAGAGGGAGTTGGTGTGATTTGTTCCCCCCTTGTCCCACAGGAAAACAGGGACTTGGGCAGGGGAGGAGAGAAAGGGGAGAAGATCTCCTCCCTGCTGTTGAAAGTATTGGCACTGATAAATATCAGTCTACATAGTAATTCCAGATATGTTTAGAATAATTAAAAGCAGTAGTCAGTAGGCATATAATTCTAACTCTGATAACTTCTATTTCATTTTGAAATCAGAAAGAATATCTAAATGGGAGAATAATTTGAGAATATGTTCTGCCTACTGTGAAACCGAGTCATTTAGCAACTATCATTTGAGTGCCTATTACATCTATAAAAGCTTCTTCATAATGCTAGTTAAGACAAGGGGGACAAGTTCTAAAGGGTTTCTGAAAGTACACTCGCAAATGGTTTACGAATGCTGCTTACCCAGAAATGCAAGATTTGAATCTGCCCGTGCTCTGTATAAAATATCAACTGGGCCTGTGCAAACAAGTATTTAGACATTCAGTTTTGGGTGCTCTTTAAAAGCTTTGTCCTGGATGCATCACTGAATCTGTTTTTGAAACAGATTTAAGAGCAGGGAAGCGATTTGGCCAAACTGCAGGTACCTCTAACTGAGAAGGCAGGATGCTTTGCTTATTTTTTTCTTTTTTATTCATTAATCTATATGTTATATAACATAAACTCTCGATTGAAGGAAGCAGAGACCAGAAATGTCAGGAAATGCAAACAAGTTCTGGCTTATGTAAACAGTCCTAATTTTTCAACTTCATCAGAATATTGAATGGTTCACTTTCATTATCATTTTTCTGCTGCCTCTACTTGTATCCCAGTCCATATCCAGCTTTGAAACTGATTGGAGTCTCTCAGGCATGCCTGTCAATGCTCACTCAGAAGAAAATCAAAAAAAACAAAGAACAAAAAGAAGCCATTAGAGTTCCTTTTTATTATGAACATAAACAAAACTTCTAAGGAAAGGCAATAATATACTGTCAAAAACTTTCACCAATGATGTTGTACTGGAATAGCTCAAACCTCTGAGGAACCTCCTGTTCTGATCACTTCAGTCACCAATTAGACATCAGAAAGTTGACTGGCATGTTTTAAAAATATCATTCTGCTGTAAATGCAGGGCAGTGTGCTTCATTTTTGCCACTATCACATTTGACAGTATTTCAAATACTATTTTCTTTGAGTAATGAAAGTGTGAGTCATTAGTTTGGTCTTTTTAATGATCTGTGTTTTGAATTTGCATACTTCCTCTGTCTTCTGGATATGTTCGGAAGGCACCGACCAGAATGATAATGATACAGACACATTATTTATTAAAAGAACAGTATCAATCCAGTCATGTGCTGCAAAGATCTGAAAAGAAGGGTAGCATAAAATGAGGCATTTTTTGTTAATGTAAGAATCTAGTAACAGCATGTTTCTTGTCCTCCACAATTACTATATTCAAAATGGTTGGTTAAATCATTGAGGCTCATTTTTAAGGTGAAATAGCCAGAAAGTAGTTCTTGACTAATTTCAGAAGACAGCTCTTTGGACCTTTTTTTTTTTTTGGCTAAAATAAATACTATTCTTAATGTCTTGCCTTCAGTTCTGTAAAAAGCACATGTTGCTGGCTACAGCTATTTGATACTGCAAAAAAAAAAGATAAAATGGCTGCATAATACATTTAAATAACTTTTCCTCGTGGGATGTCTGAAGGATAATAATGAAATGTCCTACTAGGTTTTAGTAGATGGGTCATCTCCCTGAAAATACAATAAAGATATTTTCGGCACTGTGTATTCAGAGAGCTAAATCTTTATAAATGTGCTTTCGTTGGTGTGTTCTTACCTCTTGACCAGTTTCTAGTCACCTATCCTATCCAGTCTTAATTTTGTTGCAACCACACATTCAATTCTGTATGAAAGAAATCTGCATCTACAGGTATAAGAACACTGTGTGAAGATATGCAAACATTTTCATCAGTGCGTAAAAGAGTTCATCCACAGTAAAAGCTAGAACAAAAGCTCAGCTGCTTGCTACGTTTCCTGAAAATGTAAGAAACTTGCCAAGAAATTAATTTTCCTTCTTTATATTCTGTTGAACATTTTTAATGATAATTTGCCATGGAAAGGAAGTCACCGTATCTGTGCTCCTTTTCCATAAGGCATGTGCAAATCTGCAAGTGCTTTATTGCAGTACCTGTTCGTAAAAGTGGCTTCCCTGCGTAAGACTTCTGGGCTGTTCCTGCAACATGTACCGCTACTGACTGCACACCCTACACCCTCTTGGATAAGATTTGCCAGAGGAGGGGGTGGTTCAACACTGTAGGCAAGTCTATGATGAGATGTTATAAATGTGCAGTCAGCCTTTTTTGTCCTGCTATAGGAGAGGGGGAGCCCAGCATCTTGGGTTAGGAGGGAGCCTTCTTCAGCATTAGTTACAGCATTAACAAGTAGCAGGGAGGAGAGCACTAAAGGGATGTGTGGGGGGAGACGGAAGAGGGGAAGAAGAAATATGCCCTTTTCCTCAAATTTTCTATTCCTTAGACTTCTCTTTCATTTTTCTCACTTTCTCTCTTACTTTTTTCTCATGCCTCTTCCCCTGTCTTAGTCTCCTTTCGTCTCCTCTTTCCAGGTCTCCCAGTCATTATCTGACTTTCACCACCTCTCTGCCACATTTGAATTCTCTCTGTTACGGCCACTTACGGTACCTCCTCCTCTGCCTGTCGTTCTTGTCCTCCCTCAATATCCTGTCGCAGTCCAGTGATCATCTGTAATTCAGCAAACGAGAGAGCCCTGTAGCTTATGTTGGTTACAGTTCAGTTGGCCAGCTACTAAGCTTGACTGCTCAGTCTCAGACTGGTTCTAGCTTTACATGTTAAAAGGACGCTTAGTGGATATTTTCATGAAGGACACAGTAGCATTATTCAGTTCTGTATAACAGAGCTGGATTTGCATCCCTCTGGGGTATTTATATCAGTTTGGCACTTAAAAGTGTCTGGCAGCTCCTTGAGATGATTGTTTTGCTCTGGGTATGCAAAATCACGACAACATCATTGTTTTTCTAATGCTGTTAAGGACATTAAAACAGGGACACTCTTGATTTCTAGAGACGTGCAGGTTATGCCTATACTCTATGTTTGGAGACTGAGTCAGGGAGTGGGCAAAAAACTCATGTGCTGCCTGACTCACCCTGCACTAGATGTGGGATGTCTGCAGTGTGATAAGGTTAGCTTGAGCTCAGGCTACCTGCAAATCCTCCCTGCTCTCTCTGTGCATGACATCAGGAAAGCTCCTGTGTCTGCAAAATACCGAGTGGGATAGGTGAAAATGTAAAGCCACCTTTCCACTCATATACTGCAGCATGCCCACAAGCTCCCCTCATATCTATAAGCATAGCCTGAATTTGAAGAAGAATGATTTTTATATGTATATGCAAGAGTATGCATATATGTATATATTGCTAGAGGTACCCTATTTATTTAAGTGAAAAAAACCCAGGTATTAATTCATTTTAATGAATTAATAGTGAGGAATGATCACAGTTCAGAAAAGTCAAAAAATGGGATCTGGGGGGAGGTGGGACAGAAGCTGGTGGGCTCTGCAGAGGAAACATGATGGTGTAGTGGAGTGTGTGCATGGGGAATTGCTAGCCTGGAAAAAAATATTAATGCAGTCTCTGCAAAGTAAGCAAAACCCCTTTCAAGTCAAGGCAAAGTAAAGATAGAAAATGCTGCAATATTGTATTATTCTCTTCCCTTCTAGTCCTTTACATGATTCATTACATTGATGTCTTTTGTTAGCAGACAGGGTATTACTCTCCCCCCCGCCCCACCCCCTGCCATAAACAAAGGTCATTTTAAATTTCTTCCCTCTGAATAAAACTCCAAATGAATCAAGCAGTTCCTCCTTAAAACATATCCATAAATCCCTTTGGAATCTAAAAATCAGAACACCCAGCAAACAAGACTGCTTTGTCCCTGTTAAAGTGTAGATGGATCTCATTCTGTGGTCCCAGGATCCGCTTGGCCAGTTTTCATTTAAACTCTCTCTGTTCTGCTTAAGAGGGTCTTGAAGATTAAAAACTTGGTGGGTGATTGACATTTCTCCGAAAGAAGCAAAGATGCAAGGATATAGTAATTAGAAAAATGGCTCAGGTTTATTCCTGCACCCATCGCTTTGTGCTTTAACAACGAAGAGAGCCTCACGCACAGGGGTTTTATGCTCCAAGAAGCAGTAACTAGACAGTATCTTTACGCTGAGGTCCCTTGTCAGGCAAGCTTGAAATTCTCCAAGTGGCATCCCTTCAGTCGGCTAGAAGCTCTGCTGATTCCTGAAACCCGGTCTCCGCAAAAAGGGAGCATAATTGTTTTGTGCCCATTATCTGTAAAACACAAGTTATGCCTCAACGTTGTCAGAGCTGCTTGATTCAGACGACTTCTGATTTGCATGGGGTAGCTTTGGCAGTATCCCCGAGGTGGCTAAGGTCCTGCTAGTCCTTCTGGTTACTTTTAAGACTAAGAATAAACCGTGGCACTGAATACTCATTATTACCTGTCTACAGGGTTGAAAAAGTGAAAGGGGGAATAAAGTATGTGTGTGTGAACATACAGCAATCATAAAATAAACTTGCATACAAATGATTAGAGTTTTAAAGGCTGTATTTAGATACCCTGCCTTCCATGTCAGTCCCTTTTTAGCCAAAACAATTCAGTGGGCCACCAGTAAACTTCAGCTCTAAGAACTTGGCGACGTTTGTATCCTCCAAATGTGGTCCTTCATCTCTGTGTATCATGTTGCCTGAAAAGGCTTGTTTTGTTATTCTAAGTGAGAAAGGAAAACTGGCTGTGTAATATAGGAAATAAGAAGACTACAGACTAGAAAGACGAGCCAGGAAGGGGCTCAGGGCAAATGTGACCCATTTTGTTTTGTTCATTTATCATGGGGGAAAGATTAAACTACATATATTAACGAAGCAGTTTCACCCATGTTTAGTCAAAAATATTGAAATCCAGGAAAGTTAAATCTGGCATTAAATTTTAATAGAGATCTAAATTTGGAGCTACTCATGTTCTTACGGATAAGCAAGCACTTAATTGCGTTGCTGGATGGGGTTCCAGTAAGAGTACTGCTACCGCTGATTTGTTGAATTGTTAGTTGAGAGATTTTTGAAAAGAGCAGGAGTTTAGCATCCACCGATTTGCATGAGTAGTTTCCACCCACTAATCTGTTAAATCTGGTGAACAGAAGACTTTTGATCCTTTTTAATGTACAGCCAGTCACATTTGGCTAACTTGCTGTTTCTGGGACAAAGAAAGGGTGTATATATCACACAATAGCATTTACTTAGATAAATCAAAATGTTTTCTCCTTTACCTCAAACCATGTATATGCTACAGGCAAGAAGCTGCTGTATGTTTAATGTGAATAACAGAGCTATTATATCAAGTCCATTCCCAGTGTGCTTCCTCTGACATCAGTGACTTCAGTGGATTTATTCCAGGGATGAATTTGGCTATTCCTGTTCTGTGTAGGTAAATCTTCAGGCAGTGCTAATTAAAAGAATGTCAACTGATTTTACCATTCCATTATGCTGGACTTTGTAAAGGTTATTTATATCATTCTACATCAGGCCCCAGTGAGAGAATATTTCTGGTGGCGGTTCATCTATTAAAATAGCTGCAAGAAAATATAAGCACTGGAACTAAAAATAAAACTTTGTTTCTCAACAGAGCAAGTGACAGCCACATGCATATTTTCAAATTTTAGCATTTTAATGTTTTCTGAATAGAAATTGCATTGCTTTCATTATGTTTTAAGCACTACCATGTTACTGATGGAGTAACTACTGTTAAGTGGAAGCCAGATGTAAATGTGCCAGTATCTGCAAAGACTTCTCGGCAGAGGTGGTGGTTGCTTCCTATGCTTTGATTATCTGCTGGCTTTAAAACGAGTGACACAGAAAAAGTTTTCTGGTGTGTGTTTACTGTTGAATATAGATTTTCTGTGTGAGCTGACTGTGACCCTTGCCTAAGATTATTAATAGATGACCTTACATTCACATGTTTATGCTTACATTATATTCGTTCAAGCTCATTCTATAAATCATTACAGAAAGCGTTTCAATTATAAACCACATATGACTAAGACTTCTATTAAATTAAAACTTGACTGTATCATTTGAATGTTCAGTTAACTTTCTTTTGTTCCAATTCAAGCGTAAATTACAGTGGTTGTCCTCTCAGTTACTCCCTTTTCTAATTAGGCATTGTGAAATGCAGGAGATACATCTCAGTAACTGGCCGTCATGCAGCATTGCAAAATATTCTTCAGAATGGACAATGTCTTTCAGAGCAACTTCTGTAAACATCTGGATATATCACAGGCTGTCAGCTCTCAGCCTCAGTGGCCGTGTTCAGGTTTTTTGGACAATGGAGACAAAAAAACCCTCTTAAGACAGCCACGTCATCCTTAACTGGTAAAAATGGTTTATTTCCCAGTCTTATACTACAAATCAGTGGTTTTTGTACTAGCATTATATATCCATATAGCTTCTAAAAGCAAGTAAAACATGTTGAATAAGATCAATGCTATGGTGGTTTGCTAGTACCAGAACTTTTCGACTTGCTGTTTGATGGGGTTTGTTTTGTGCATGGAAAAAAAGGGTTCATATAAAAGAGACTAATCTCCTTTTATCTGCTGTGGTTCTGATTTTGTATTTGTTGTCTTACTCCTGAAATCAACAGTTTTTAGAGTAGCTTCAGGATGAGTTTCAGCTGTGCCGGCTGCCTACAGACTGAACGCAAGGACACACTGGGCGCCTTTTCTTTCCTTCAGCCAGGTCTCTGACAAGGGGACACGGAGCTTCCCTTCAGGCACGC
>NW_009235362.1:99801-140601 GCF_000690835.1 Fulmarus glacialis
AGTGCCACTGAGGGATTTTCCTATGCAAAAAGCATCCCTTAGGAGACCTGACGATCCAGTGCATCTGCCAACAGAAACTTTTCTGGTAAAGAGAGAACTTGTATTGGACTTTTTAGATTATTTTCTGTCTCCAAACTCCACAACGGTTTCATGCTTGAGCCAGCAATATTCTATTACAGTTTATTCAAGTGGTTACAGAGAATATTATTGTCATGGACGTCTTTCTCAGGTACTTGGAACAGCATCCTTTCAGTGTGCACTCATGATATAGTTGTTAATAAACACCTAGGCGTCCAGTGGCACACTCAAGGACCTGCAGTGGCACTAATTTCTTTGGCTTGCTTTTTGAGAGTGACAATGATTTTCTTAGGTTTCCAGCCTGTAATTCAAAGACACTCCTGTCTGCCCAGCTAATGAAGTGAGAACAACTCTATCCGTAATGCTTTAGTTCATTCCTGAGTAACATGTTATCAAGAGACACTCTGAGGCTTGGACATCTTTAAACATGACAGTCATTTATATTTAGAAGCTTCAAATTAAACAGCACAAAGGAAATGAAATAAAATGAAAATATACAAATTCACGGTACTTGGAAAGCAGCTAGTGGATTCGTTCATGTTATTGGAGAGCTTTGGTACAGAGACAGATAGACTAAATAGAAATCTTACAAGCATCCCCCGATAGAAATTACAGACTGACAGTTCAGCCCATCATTTTGTAGAAGATTCTCAGAGAAGTGTTTTCTTTGCAGCTGAGAAGACAGAAACGCATTATGCATGCTTAAAGTCAATGCAAGGAAACAGAGCCCCGCAAAACATATTTAATATAGGTTTGATTTCCTGTGGAATGCTTTCCAGATGTTCTCTCAAACAGGCCTCTAAAAAATGATGTGAGGTAATTTTTTTTTCGAACAGAAAGAGAAAATTCTGGTTTATGTCACTGCATCTGAGAATCACTGTTCTAATTCTTTATTGCATTACCTTGTGCTCAGGATTTGCACCATATTTTTCAAAATTGGTTTTATTACACAAAAGGTCAGTAGTATAAAAATATTTATATTACCCAATTGCAAATAAATCATACTTGTTTAGAATCACATTTCAGCTTAGTAGTTTTCCTTAAACCTAAAGGAGACCTAATATATTAAATTAAAATTACTCTTATCCACAATCTTGAGTCATTTAGAGGATTTCACTAGCATTGATAAACTGTGAGATTAGTGTTTTGTTAAGTTCTTTTGATTTTCTGTGGCAGACATTGTGTAAAAAGATCTAACAGGTCTCTAGCAGATGACATGAGCAAGGGGAAAGGATAATATTAACAGAAAATGGTATATAACTTTATTTTGCTTTGCATAAAATACAGTAATAGAACAGGGGTGTGGGGTATGTTTATTTTAGAGCACTTGTTACTCAGAAAAATTAGTTTTGTTAATAGAAGAATAGAAAGAACACAATGTTTGTAATGTTAATTTTAAAATATAGATATGCATAGGTGGAAATATTTTTCATTTTGCATGACTGAATTTCTGATAGTTACCTCTCCGTTATCTGTGGTACTAGATGTGTAGAAGCCCCCTGGTAAACAAAAAGCCTGGATAACATAGGTATTGGCAGACATGGTGGAGAACACGGTACAGACAGTCAGCTAGCCAGTTTGGGTCGAGTGTGGGTGCTCAACTGGAGGAACCAGCTTTGGTGGACAGTCGTGTCTGTGCCTGATGCTCTGAGCAAGCATTCGTGGCACCTGAATGAATTTTGTGTTGTCTCTGGTGTTTGTTTCTGTATCCAGTTATTCCACAATCCAAATAGGCCTCCTCTGTATAATTGGGGATTGTCTGTATTTTACTTCCAGATGAACAACACAATTTTTGGAGCTAAATTGAATCCAGAATCAAATATCTGCTTGGGCTTAGGCTGCCAGTCATTTAAAATAAAAAAGCAGAAGCAAAAAACAGCTTCTTTCGGTTAGTAGCTGGTTTAGTAGCTGGTATTTGGGGTCCAAGATCCTGTAATGGTTTCTGCCAGTGTTACAAAAGATTTGGATCAGCTCATGTGAGAGAAACTGCTTTCAATATTCAGGTCTTGGGAGCCAAATGGTCTGCCATCAAATCTTTACCGTTTTACCCTTCCTTCCCACTTCCCCAAAGGTACAAATGCTGAGCTGTGTGTCAGGGCACAGCGTGGGCTGGGGGCTCCCTGGGATCTGTGCGGACCCCCCTGGGACAGGCAGGGCAGGACCTTGCAGGCAGGGCTTGTCCCACCACCCAGCAGGGCAGCTGGGGGCAGCCCTGGGCATGGGGCTTCTCCCTGGGGACAGCCTGGGACGTCAGCCCACGGGTGGACTTTGCTCAGTGGGGCCCATGGCTGGGCAGGGCAGGGCTGTGGGGGGCTGGAGACCGAGGTCCTACAGCATCACTGGGGCAGGGACTGAGGCTGGGGGGGCTGGAATGGGGTCCTGGGCCATAGGCTGGGCAGGGGAAGCCCCGGGGGTGGGCAGGGACATTAGTGCCCTCAGGGCCCGGACACTGCCATTGTTTGAGAAGGAGGGTAGCAACCAAAGAAAAACTAACCTTTTGCTGAAAAAATGAATGGAGTTGCTGCTTAATAAATATATGTAAAAATGACCATTTAAAAAAACTGTCAAAATGTATAGTTGCTCACAGGTGCTCAATAGTGTGTGTACATAACTAAGGAGGTATGAGATGGATTAGTATTACACAGCTCTAGTGTCTTTTAATGAAAAAAAAATGGGTCAAAGCTATATTACTAGGTGCTGGGAGGGTCAGCTCTCTTGTGGTGGAGCCTCTCTGAGGCTTTTTTCTGCTCACTGCTTGACAGAGTTTCTTATGTAACCTTTGCCTCATTTTCTCACTGCCCACTCACTGTGTGTTTATGAACCAAGAGAAAATGAAAAGTTCCTCCAACAGTGAAGCCACTGGTTTGGCCACGTATCAACCCCCCTTGCCACTATTGCATCCCAGCAGAAATAGCACCACCCAAGCTATACGGGAGCTATTTGTAGCTACAGAGGAGGATACTGCATTTGACCCCCACTAAAGAAGAACACGTATTTTGGCTTGTTTTTTTTTTCTATAACAGTGTCATTTATCACTATGACACATATTCATCGACTTAGTCTGCATTTTTTCAGTGTCAGATTTATACTTCTTTGCTGTTTTGAATATTGATGCAGCACTTCCCCTATGTGACTATACTGTGTCTGCCAAATGGTGTCTAGACGCTAGAGCAGCTTTGACTAATTAGTGTAGTCACCCCAGTCACTCAGCTTTGGCATTTACCTACTCTTTATGTTACTGCTGTTGAGCCATAAATAGGCACCTAAACACAAGCAGCGATGTAAAGCGAGGTGGTAGCGAGCATGTCCAGCCTTCACCCAGCATCAGTGAGGTGAGCGCAGAGGACAGCAGCCGTCACTCCCTGCATTCACTAACAGGGCAAGTCGTCGTAACCACTCACTTGGACATCACAGCCTACGTGTGTGCAGGCAGCGGGAGAGCCGCATTCAATGTCTGTCTTGGTCTGAAGATCACCAACGCAAAGGCCAGGCTGAGAGAGATTTCTCTCTCTCTCGGCTCAGCCCCTGTGTACCAGCAATTCAAGACACATCCAGCCAGAGAGAAAAAAAAAGTAAGAGAAATCAACACCTGCCCGCCCAGCAGTGGGATCTGGGGAGGACTCGTGTCTGGTTCGTAGAGCTGCTTTCCAGTAGGCCATGATTTACGCCAGATCCAAACTAAAAATGCAGTTCTAGAAATTTTCTGCAACTTCATTATTTATATCATGCTTTTAAATATTGCACCAGTACTGAAGCTGAGTTGATCAACTTTAAAGAGGGAGAACTGATAAATATGAAAGATAATTTTAGAACATCAAAGAACTTTTATAAAACCTTGAGAATAAAAAATAGTGAAAACCTAATCAATGTTGCCTACGCAACAGGCTGTGCTAATATAAAATTAAATTGCCTCAAAAATTATATGCAGATTAAAGACAATACTGCTATAAACAAAGCTTATTTGTAAGCAAAATTTGAAAGTTTTTATTTATCCTGCTGAGTATTTGAAGAACCACTATCATAAGGCAAACAAATTAACTTTGTTTTCTTTGTTTTTAACTGTTACAAATGATTTTACTGGTGCTAATACAAAGCATTAGAGAATAGCAGGTTTGGGATTTTTTTCTCTTCTCAGAAAGACTGTTGTTTGAGCAGGTTTTCTCTGAATTTGCCAATAGGATTATTTTTATTTTTTCAGTTAGGGGTATATAAAATATTTAAAGTAAGCTTTCCAGAAGACCTGCAGTTTATGTTGAGATTTTCCAGGGCTAAGACAGGACTCATTTAACTCGTGGGGTTTTTGCCCTACGAAGAGAGGAATTTTTTTTCTTCCAAGGAAGATTTCTGTGTGGTTCTCTTCAGTTCCTTTTTTTTGTGCAAGGGAAGGGAGACAATCATTAATGCTGCTGTGCACAAAGAGGATTTGTGATTCTTCAACAGAAAAACAAATTAATAGTTTCTTTTACATGTGGTCCTGCTACATGTTATGTACAATATAAAACTGCCTGTTTCTCTCTATCCAGCCATCTAGCAAATAGATACATATATGTACATTGCACATGTAAAATCGTGCACACTTTAAGGCACACATGTTGCAAGCTCTGTTTGTCCTCTAGGTTACGAAACTGCTCAGTCATGGGTTAGACACTTACCCACAGGTTACTACCCCACAAGTTCCCTCCTGCTATAACACAGTATGCATATTTTTCTAGGACTGCTATCATCTGCTTGCTCTTTTTCAGCATACCGAAAAGGATTGTCTCTTTTACCCAAACAGTTCTTAGTATCATGTGCAATACTTAAGGGTAAATGATAATATAGTTTCTAATTAGGCTAATTTGTCTCTCTCTAGATAAATAGCAGTGCCACTGTTTTGATATTGCCAATGAGCATGGTTTCATCAGTGCCACTCTACTGGAAATGTTTGGGGCTAGATCTTCAGAGCGTTAATCAGCAGATTTTCACTGATAATTTTGGAGTTATTTTATGGCAGATGGAGGTCTGTCTCTGTTTTTATTTGCTGGCCTTAATTTTATCTCCAGTAGAAATGAATCCACATAAATATCAGGTGTAGTTAACAGCTCAGGAGAGAGTGAGAACTTTGATAATATGAAGTCTGCATGACTCACAAGGGAGGACATGTATGATGATACCCAGCAACGCTTGGACCAGAGCTATCTGAACTATATTTGGCTTATGAAAACTTAAATGTGCAACATTGTCAGATCATTACCTTTTATGACCACAAACATTCTTCAGAAATTAACATAGAAATCAGGCTGTATGCAAGAGGGATCAGCAGAGCAATTTTTAGCCTCCTTTAGGGTTTACAACAAATAAATTCTTTAAGCAGACTGGGTAGTAAATGACTGGTATTATTCCATAGTTATCAGTCCTTAAAAACATTTAGAGAAGAGGAATGTATTAAATGGTCTCTGAACCAATGCACCTAATAATCTACGGGAGAACTGGACGTTTAAGAATGATTAAATGATTGCCAGAAATGTTTTCAGGATTTTCAAGATGCTGATCGTCTAGTTGCAGCTCCAAAAAGATTTATTTGTGGTCTCGTAAATAATGAAATTTAAATCTGAGGAGCTACTTTGTTCTGGAAATGCAAAAATACTGCACATAGAGCAGGCTTGCTCCTTCAACCATGGCAAAGGTTTTTCATACTAGGTAGATGTAATAGGCTCTTTTCTGTCCTAAACCAGACTTCATCCAGGTATTATATAAGTAGAATTTGTAAAAACCTTAGAAACTGTCAACTGCCTTTTTTCCCAATTGCTCAGAAGGCTGGATCCGAGCCACTATCTTAATTATAGACTGAGAGAGGAATCACTGCAGTGACATAGGGTTTCCTTGCCCAGATGTTCTTCATGGCGCTGCTATTTATCTCTTCCCATACCTTGGAATCCATTTATTCTCAGCCTGTCCCCTGGTAGGTACAGTATATATTCACCAGCAAAGTAGAGATTTTTATGGAAATTTAGAAATTTATGTATACATATAGGGTATCTTGAAGGATCAGTAGAGAGCTTGACTTTTTAAAGCTGTTAAAGGCAACTGGGTACAGATGTCCATCTCAAGGTTAAACGGTTAAATAAGGGAAGGGAGGGAGCGAAAAGCTTACAGTTGACTGTGGTTTAAAGGCAACCATGGATTTGCTGGCATCAGTACAGTTAACAACGGATGGAACTAAAAAGAGGTCATGAGATAGCTCAGATAAATTCAGGTACAGTTTGCATACAGTCTATTTATAGGATGCTTTCTCAAACTAAGCCTGTGAACCTTTTGAAGTTTGCCTGTCACTCTTTCAGGCCAATTAATGATGTACATCCATTCCCATTCTGAGATAGGTAAAACAGTAAAGCAAACAAAGATAATTAGTCTCTGGAGCATGTAAACAAATAAAGTAAATCACTTGCAAATCACTAGTTTCTGCTAACTTTTGTGGTTTTGTTGCAAAACTAAAAAAGAGCATTTATATTGCCAATCTACATAATGCTAGAGCAGCGCTGAAAATGCGTAGATAGTACTGTTCTGATTTTGAGAGGGCTTTGCAAAGATTAAGCACCTGATCCTGAAACATCACTGTGAGTTGTTATACGCAAAAGAACATTTTCATCCCTTTTTCGCAGAAGAGAAGGTCGAAGTACGGAGGTTAAATAATTTTGTTCATGGAGGTAAAGGTCTAAGTGACACTTTATAAATAAACAAGAGTCACTGCTCCAAGTTTACAAATCTAAGTGAAAGCACTAGTGGAGCTGAGGAGAGCAGGCCAAGACGGGCAGGAGAGCGGCTGTAGGATGTGGGACCGTGACCCACCTCAGTGATGCCTCTCAAATTTTACAGACCTGAATGGAAGCATTATGTGGCCTTTAAAGTGCAAATAACCAGAAGAGTTCCTGACTGCTAGTCGGTTTTTTTGTTTTCCAACATAGTAGTAATCTATTAATTGCAATACCACTTCAGTCCTAGTCTTTAAGCACTTTCTCTAAGTAAGCAGTGCTCTCCCGCTCTTGGACATGGGGTAATTGAGGTAAGTGAAGACAATATTGCCATTCAGCAGCAGAACTCGATGCAGAGCACACACTCCCTTCTTCTCAGCCCTGGGCTGAATACCGCAGACTTTGGAGAAATGCACATTTTACAAGAACAAATAGATTCTCAGTACCATGGCTCCAGGGGCTGTGGGGACCATGCCATCTGGATCTGCCTGCTACCCCAGTTCAGCCAACTGGTTCTGTAGGCCTGTCCCAGGCAGGGGTAAGCCCATTCCCTGGAAACTCAGGGCAGTACCAAAGCAGGTCCTGCCTCCAGTCATGTAGTGAGAGGACTCTGTGAGCACAACATACAGTTTTGTGTAATCAGTAAAACAGCAGAAACTGTGTTCGGAATCTGTAGAATAACAGATTCCAATTAGAGTTCAGATCCAGGCAAAATGACTGCTCATATGATAAAATCGCTCTTTGTCTTTTTTTTGGCATGAAAACGCAGAGCATTTCTTTTAGTAAAGGGCAGACATTTCCCTGTTGTTCTGTCCCTTTTTACTGTTTTCTTACACCTTTTTGTTCTGACTTCAAAAAAGGATTCTGGAAAGAGATGCGTCTTAGAAAGAGACTCTCATCAGCTGAAATGTGTCCAATATATATTTAAGTCAAAGAATATTAAGCCTTGTCCAAAAATAAAAAGAGTGTAAAAGGTAAGAATGCCTGCAGGCTCGATTTTTAAAGATATTCATTTTTCTTCACGTTGCAGATCTCGTCTTGCAGATTTCTTCACAAACTGCCAGCCTGAGTCACGGTCTGTTAGTAGCTGTCTGAAGGAGAACTATGCTGACTGCCTCCTCGCTTACTCGGGGCTTATTGGTAAGAAGGCAGGGAAGGGTGGGGGCTTGCTCGGTCTAAGAAAAACACCCAAACTGTATTTTGAAGGCCCACATGAAATAAAAACTGTGGAATATAATACTGTACAATACGATACTAGGCAAAATTCTCCACCTAAGTGCATTGGCCCTGTTTTACCTTGCAGTGATTCCTGGGGTAAATTTGTACATTGCAAGGAAATTAAGGAGAGAAGATAAGGAGAGAAAGGTACTTGAATTTGAAATAAATTCAAGCTTACAAAGTAAAGCTTATTAAGATGGTTGAATTTGGACAGGACCGTGAAGTAGGAAGTTAAAAAGAACAAGTGAAACTGCAGCTTGGTTGATTTTGCAGCTGTCGTCACAAGATTGGGTAAATACCTCTTGGTCTTCAGGGAAAGTTTGCAAGACATTTGAGGAATGAGACAATAGACCAACCCAGCCTTGTTTCACTTCCAGCTGCTATTCTTTCCATGATGTCCTTCTGTCCATTCTAAATGTTTTCTGAGATGCCTGTCAATGGAGGTGAACTGCAACCAAATTTATCTTCTGAAATCCTCTTCCCTCCCCAACATAATTCATTTTGTTTGCTGTCACCTTCCTGACTGTCAGCAGGCACAGGGATGCCTTTATGCAAGCCAGATTCCATATACCACACGCAGTATTTGATTCCTGAAAGAGAATCTTGGGAAGGTGAACTTCTTGTAGAAATACCATGCTTGGGCAATAAAGAATATGTGAATGTCGAAACTCGAAACAAACAAATTTTAAAGGCCACCAGATAAGATGTTTTTAAGCTTACAGCCTGCACCTGCTGCAATGCAGTAATATCCCCTTCTGTTGGGCGTGAAGGTCCCAGCTGAGGCCCTGAAGCAGATCCTGCTGTTAAATAAATGTCTCTGGAGATAATATCCAAAAGAAAATATTTCTAAAATAGGTTGGTTTTGCTGAAAAATGACTGAAAGCTATATTCACTGGCTTATTGTTATCATTCTTACTCTTCTAGCAGCTAACAAGTGAGGTAAGTCCGTGTGGCAACTGGTAAAATAAGATGTGATGGTTTCAAAGGATATGCTTCTGTGACTTAAGAGATGAAGACAGTATGCAAGGGGTATTACATATGAACAGTTATGACAGAATGTCTTTTGACTCTAAAACAAAGAATTGAATAGCCTTGAAATCTGATCTAGTCAAGGAGATCAAGAAGTCTAGCTGCTGGCAAAGTGTAACTGTTACTAATAGATACTTCTGGGTAAGAGCTGCCAAGAAGTTCTTGCTGGACCTAGTGAATTTTGCTGGCAGTTTTGTTGGATCCATTTTTCAATTTAACCCCAAGGATGACCCATTCCGATAGTCTCGTGTTTTTGTGATACTGTGGATGACCACGCAGCAAAACACTATCACACATCAGAAATGTGGAATGGATCCCTAAGGAGTTAAAATCAAAAGGAGATCTAATTTTCAAAGGGAAAACCCCCCATTTTTCTTCCTTCCTGCTAGCCCCTAGACACATGCAAAAAGATGGCTCCTGACTAGTGTTACAAGAGTTTTTACTTCTTGGTAGTAATTCTGATAAACCAAGAAAATTACCAAAACAAAAATTCTATGTGCTGAAGCAGTAAATTCCTGTTTCTGATATCAAGCTGATATAAAAGTGGAGTAAATTATGTGAAGATCATCACATTTGTAAGATGCTTGACATAGAAATCAGAGATACAATCTTTCAAATGTCTGCTTAATATATATAAAACACAGGAAGAAGCGATAGACTGTGAGTAAGAAGCTGTTACAGATCCATTCATTCATCAGAGCTTCAGGTTCTCCAGGTGTTTTAATTAAGATAAAATATTGTTCATTTAGATAAAATATTATTTCATTTAGCCATTTCATTAAATGTAGCAAAAATTGTGCCTCCATAGAGTTTGTTCGGGAAATTGAGGATTCTGTATGGAAGGTACAGTAGATGTGATTCTGCTGTTGCATACAGTGATGTAAATCAGTGTTAACATCACTGAAAGAGTTTAATCCCACCTGAAATAAATTACTTAAGTGGGAATAGAGTCAGGCAGTTTTTGTATCAGGTACTTTATCAGTTAAATGGAGAACACTCTATATAGGATTTTTTAAGAAGGTTTGCATCAGGATGTTATATATATTATTTTAAAGTTATGCATATTTTACAGGAATTTTGAAAATCTTAATTAGGCTCCTTGTTATAGTAATAGGGATAAATAAATATTAAAAAAAAAAAGGAAAAATATAAAAATTATTAAATGTAGAATAAGATTGGAGATAGCGATGTTTGAGCTTCAGTGCTTTGGTTACAGCCTAGTTAAGCCATCTTGGACCTGTCTGCACTTCCACAACAGTTAGGTATTGCTCTAACTGCTGACTTCAAGATCTGCTTCAGCATTCACTTTCTGACACATTTCCACTTTTTTTCCACAAAATCCAATTTTCCTGGGATTCCCAGGAATTCCATGAGAGTTTATGTGAATAAACTGGAGTTGTATTGGGCCAAAGGAACTTCAGTCACATACCCCTCCTCCTGGACTCACCATCCATCTCCTCATTCTTAATTGATCCTCATTTGAGCAACCTCTTGGCTGTGTTCAGGTCAACTCTGCTTTTGTCTAAAATATGGAGACCTGACTGCCTGCTACTGAGACCATCACAGAACTATTTGATAGAGAGAACACAGAAAACCAAGCATGTCCTATTTTACTGCCAACTTCTCTGATTCGTTCGTGTCCTTCAGCAGAATTTTCAAGATGCCAGCTAGCGGGGGGGAGGAGGGGAAGGCACACACATTGCAGGGAAAAAAGAAAATCCACCCCAGGAAACCAAGCATATAATCCGCTTGGGTTCACATCTGCCCCCAGGTTTAAATGACAGGCTGATTTTCTACTAGCTGCTCTTTCAGCCACTCTGTTTTTGCTGGATGTACAGTTTGTGTGCTGTGTATACACATTCCTTGTCCTGTCTTTCCTGCATTCATCAACCCTAATCGTAGCTTGGTATCTCTTACACTTTTAGCCACTGTCTTGACCCATTTTAGTTACCTTATTACCTCTCCGTGATAAGAAAGGCTTACCTCAGTGACCTTTTTAATTTCCTCAATAGCTTTCTGGTTTTTTAACCCTTCACTAAGCATTTGCTACTTAGCCTTTTTTTTTTTTTTAAGCCTACTGTTTTTTTTTCAATTTCCAAAATCCTCTTGATTTTTGTTTTCTCTCATTTATTTTCAGATCATGTCACATGGTTGAAATAGTGTACTGAACCATCACATGGATAATGGACAGACATTTTCATTTGTTTTATTTTAATTTAACATCATTCCTCTTCTTATTTATCTACTGTCAAGTTTTCATTAATGGTGCAAATGATATTTGCCTGTTTTACTAAATTCTCTACCTGCGTTTAATAAATTTTGAACTGTGCTATTTACTCATGTGCTAATCTCGTATAGAATTTGAGCAATTATTATTGCAACTATCTGTTAAAAGTTGGAAGCAGATAAAGGTATGGGATTGCATTCTAATTTAAGAACATCCCAAAACAAGACAAAAGATGCTTCTTGTGAATTTGGCAGTGGGACTGCATTCATTTTCACATACATTACTGCCTTTCTCAGG
This sequence comes from Fulmarus glacialis, assembly GCF_000690835.1. Classification (NCBI taxonomy): domain Eukaryota; kingdom Metazoa; phylum Chordata; class Aves; order Procellariiformes; family Procellariidae; genus Fulmarus; species Fulmarus glacialis. The sequence continues at coordinate 111,382 of NW_009235362.1, forward strand.
CCAGCCCTTCTGGGGCTCTTCTCCTTTGTCTCCCATGTCATGTATGAAGCAGTTTGCATGTTGATTTGTTCAGTTCCCAGCACTGCCTGGTGACTGAAAGCCCACTTGACGTCATTCTGTGATTTGTGTTATTTCTGATGTTCCTTTTTTTAGCTTTGTGTTTGATAGCCCTTTCCTGTGTGGTATTGCAGACTCTGGGACCCTGGACCTATGGACCAAATTTTCTCTGCTAGTGTACACTTTGGGTCTCTAATATTTACCCTTCATCTATTCCATCTTCTTAATGACTACTTTGATGTCAGTTTTGAGGAGATGTGATCACATTTCCTCATGATATATATTGTCTGTCCTAGAACTGTAGATTACCAAGTGAGGAATGTGTTTCCTGAAACAGCTGTCATCGTACAAGTCTGGAATATCTCCCCCTTTCTATTTAATTTTTCCTGTTTGGTCAGACAAATAAAATAAAGGTTCAAACTTCTCAATCCTTAGGGAATTTTGAAATCTCTGACCTGCTGGGGCGATGCCTTCAGTGAGACTACTGGTTTGAATAAGTGCTGATCATATAACAGTTGCCTGATCCAGATGAGCAATGAGTTGCTGTGTATCTTTTAGGACAGAGAATGCATTCTTTGGTTTCATTTCATTCTTGGTAGCCTTGAGTTGACATATAAATGTGAGAATATTTACCCAAGAATTTGTAATAGAGTTAGAATGAACCTGTGGTTGCAAGTCGTTGACAATGTTTAGGAAACAATCACTGTACTGAAAAAGTAGCGACGCAGCAAGATTAATAGTAATTTATTACCTGCAAAGAATTTACTGTACCGTTTTACTCATGCTGGTTATGTTTTTGCTTTGTTCATCGCCATAACCCATGCTGTTGGCAGGTCCCTAATGAGCACCCTGGGGTCAACCCTCCTCCAAGATGTGTTAGGGCTCCTCTGAGCATGACTAGCATTCTCCTTGCTCATGCATTTCAGAACTGTTTTGCTACGCTGGCTGCAGACTCAAGGAGGAAGCTTGGGTCTGGATGTCTAGTTTCAGCCATTTATTTGCAGCTAGAATGAAAATGAGAAAAAACACAAGTGAGGAAGAAAAATTGGATTTTTAGAGTGCAACTCTAAGGGCGTAGGTCCACATATGTTTGATTTGGCAGCAAAGCCCTTTTAAGAGGTTCCACCTTCTCCCAATCCATCCCTCCCCTGTCAGTTCTGTTGATGCAGCTCTTTGTGGGAATGCAATATAAACCTTTTTGGAGGAAAGGAACGGGTCTTTAATGTGTGAATTGTGTTACAGTCCCTAAAGTGGTTGCATTCAAACAACTGAGGGTGTGAAGTGCAGCACAAGGCTGGGTGTCAAAGGGCAAAGGGAGCCAAGAACTGTAAGTTTGGAAGTTAGAGCCCTGCCATGGGTATGCATTGTGAATCCATCTCTGAATACATGACTTACCAAGTGCTGTTTGCTATCTTCTTAGTGTGGAAAGAACATTTCGGTACAAAGGTTACTCACAGTACTGTACTTCACTCTTTGTTAATAGGCACAGTGATGACACCAAACTACATAGACTCAAATAGTCTCAGTGTTGCTCCATGGTGTGACTGCAGCAACAGTGGTAACGACATAGATGAATGCCTGAAATTTCTGAATTTCTTCCAGGACAATACATGCCTTAGTGAGTACAAAATTAGATGTCTTTAAATATGTTTTAGCATGTTTTCTGGAATTTCTTTACTGTTTAAGTATGTTATGATACATCAAGGCCATCTCTTTGCACTTTGTAAGCATGGTTCTGCTGTAAGTGTAAGAATTAAACAGACCAGCAAATATTCCTGACACTATGGTTTATGGCCAAGATTGCAAACATAAGAAGTTATTGGAAAAAAATTCAAATAACAAAGTTTTATCATATAGAAATATGTTTACATCACAGATCATGTTCGGACCCTCACAGTCAGACAGCATCTGTACCAAAAAATTGCGACACCTGAGGGGCTTCTGTATAATTTAAGAACTTCATATAAAAAAAGACATGTAGTTTATGATATGAAGGATTTGCTGTAGGTAAGTATAAATTGGATTGTGCTTGCAATTTATAGCCAAGCTTCAGGTTTTTTAGGCTACTTGAACTCAGATACCTGGTTTTAACGGGGGTCTGGATGGTACCTATTTTCAAGATTTTGTTAAATTATTGATTTTTTTTTCAGTCAAACTCACTTCCAAATTAGGGACTATTATAAATTTCAGAATGGCTTAGTGGAGTCGATTTTGGCAGGTTCTCTTTTCAAATTTCCTGTCTGCCTGGAGCAGCATAATTGGATGATGTGGAGTGTGCATCAGAGTTTTAATTTCAGATAAATGAGGAGACCAAAAGAGCTTGGCTTCCCTAGCCTAGCAGAACAGAAGTTGAAAGGATACGTGATTGTCCTCTGAAATTGCATTAGAGGGGCAAGCCCAGAGAGGGAAAAGGATTACTTAATCTAGAGGACAATGTTGGCACAAGATCAAAAAGGGAGATATTGGCCATACATATTTAGTCTTGAAATTGGAAAATTTTTAACCATCACATTAAAGTTGAGAAATAGGCTTCTGGCAGGAGTTTTGAGGGCAAAAAATTCTTACTGGTTTTGAAAGTCATATTTCATCAGCTTATGAAAAGAAGCATACATCATTGCTTTTTTCAAAAATGGCGAATGAACTCAATGATCCCATCCAGCCCTATATACTTGAGCTAATGCTAACTCAGGGTTCAGTCTGTATTTTAGTATAGGGTCTGAAAATCTCCATTGGTAGCTTCTCAACAGGCAGCATTATTGTGAAGACATGGGGAGCTTTGCGTACAAAAAGTGAGTGACTTGAGTTGCTATTTGACACATCATTTATTAAGCTTTGGAAGAATGAATCAATTACTCAAGATCATTTAACAAAAAAGCCCAGAAAACAATTCAGACTATGATTGGGTAAAAAATAACACTATAGCATCAGACCTTCTTCAAACCTAATGGGGCTGCCATTTATATATACTGTAATACATCAGATTTTATTCATTTGTGAATGCAATAATTGCTAGAATGTTACAGGTTCCTTTTAGAACATAAAGACAGAGCGATCCCTTGTCCTTTCGTTTGCTATTGGTAGAAAAGCATTAATGAAGACAAATCAAAGACATTAGAGGTTACTGTGAGACAAATTGTAGTCATCCTAGCTGTAAGAGATGTCTTCTTCATGAAGAAATTAAAGATGTTTCTGGTTTAATACAAAGTTTTTTCTCTTACAGAGAGTGGGAAAAGTTCCAATTTTTTTTTTTTTTTTTAATTGTTATTGTCATTAATGGGCCTTCCAGTGCCTGGAGAAAATGCCATGTGTTTATTGGATGAGAGTAAAATCCCTCCCACTTTTTTTAGACAAAACAAAAATTGCTTTTCCACAATGGGATAAAACTAGGAATTTCTTGCTAGTCTGTTTTGCTAGTCTGTTTTTGTTTCCCCTTCAAACTGGAAAATAAACCAGTGATTTTGGGGCATTTACAGAAGATGTGGAAAACTGAGCTGAAATGTTTATTCAAAACTCCATTTGGTTATTTATGCAAAGTAGAATAGCTGAGACTGTATCCTGAGGGCTAGGGGACTCAGAAAGCTGGAGGCTTAGGTTCACATTCATACTGTGCCTGATGTGGAGCTGGGATATGAAGCTGAGTTTACCATGTCCCAGATACACACCTGAAATCCTGGTCTTTCTTGCATCTCTGTATGCACTTGCCTAGAAATTCCACTCTAGAGTTGAAAAGCCTTTTGCAATAGATGTTAAGTTGAAACCAGAGTGGAAATTTTGATTTCAAAAGGTGGGTGTGAAAATACTAGTGAAAATTCCAGTCTGTTTTTATAATTAGTCCCAATAAAGACAGATATTGCATTGTTTTTTTTTTTACATATATTAGAAAAAATGTTTCTTTATCTCAGCATTGTCCTGCAGAATATGGCTTTATATCAGAACTGTGAAATTGGCCCAATGTCAAGAAAGCTAAAAATCCGGATTAATAGGCCCCAAATAAAATATATTCCACCCTAAAATTTGAGGCTGTGTATTACCTTGCTTATATTGTTATCCTCTTTGTTAGAAGATGCAAGTTTATTGGTAATATTACAGTGGTCCTAATTGCTGCCTCTCTAGTTAGGGTTTGGCCAATCTTAAATTCTGGAAATCCATCTTAAGACTTTATTTTAGCTACTCTGAAAGTGAATGTCCTGACATTCATTTACATACTCTAGAATTCCTACTGAACTGAATGGGATTCAGTATATCTATCTATCTGTTCAAAGGATTTGTTCACACTTGCTTTATACTGCAGTAAAAAGAATTGGCAAGTGGGAGGAAAAGCATAAAGAAGTGAGTTAGTTAATAAAAATTATTGAAAGGACCTTTACTAGAGCACTTAGACACTTGAAGCACCTCCTTACAGTCATTATGTTTTTTGAAATGTATTTGAAATATGTATGAAAATTGTATACATAAAATACATATTTTAAATATGATTTATATGTTTGAAATATTATGAAAACATGAGGAGGGATGGAACACTTCTATGAGGAAAGGCTGAGAGAGTTCGGGTTGTTTAGCCTGGAGAAGAGAGGGCTTCGGGGAGACATTCTTGCCGTCTTTCAGTACTTAAAGGGAGCTTATAAGAAAGATGGGGACAGACTTTTTAGTAGGGCCTGTAGTGACAGGACAAGGAGGAATGGTTTTAAACTAGAGGAGGGCAGATTCAGGCTAGATATAAGGAAGGCTTTTTTTACGATGAGGGTGGTGAAACACTGGCACAGGTTGCCCAGAGAGGTGGTAGATGCCCCATCCCTGGGAACATTCAAGGTCAGGCTGGACGGGGCTCTGAGCAACCCGACCTAGTTGAAGATGTCCCTGCCTGCACCAAGGGGGTTGGACTAGATGGCCTTTAAAGGTCCCTTCCAACCCAAACCGTTCTATGATTCTATGATTCTATCATAGAATCATAGAATACCTCAAGTTGGAAGGGACCCATAAGGATCATCGGGTATGATTCTATGAAATAATTAAAGAAGACTAATTGTAAAGACCACTTTTACTTAGAAAACTGGAAGGATTGCGTGTATTTCTGTGATCCTTCTTGCAATAATGGAAACAAAGTTACTGTTAATTTAGGAAATCATAGGAAAATATTGCTTTATATATTGCCTTATTCAGGTAAAACCAAGAAAAACTCATTTCACTCTCCCCACTTTGTCTCCATCAGATTGTGGTGCCTTTTTCAAATTCTCCTCTTTGCATGTTGGAGTTCTAAGAACTAATATCAGAATAAAATACATCTTTTTCGGATGAGAATTAAATGTAAATTCTTTTATCAGGCAAGGAATACCACTGAGAAGAAGTATTAATAACTTCCACATATTAGCCCCCAGTGAAATTTGTTTGATTTCTTGTATAAAGAATTTGAAATAAGAAATCCATAAATCCATGTTGAATCCCCAAAGACCTGAGTAAAAACTGTTTTTCTATTTGTTCATAAAAAAACCCAACCAATTTACTCTTGCCATAAACACACTCCTTAATCCCATGAAACTATGATAAGCTTTTTAACTTCTATATTCTAAAGTTTTAGTTTAAGCATGCTTCCCTCACATAATTATGCAGATTTTGATTGAAAACTGTAAAAAAATTGTCTTAGTTAAACCATTTTGTAGTTATAGGCGTATTAGTTTTACTACAGCAAGCTGTAGAAATAAATTAATATTTTGCCTGCTCCCTCTTTTTAGTTTGCTATGTAACATCACCTGCCTGAACTAGGACATAACATTGAAACTGTATTTTAAATCTTGAAAGTAAATTTTTGAGGCTTTTGGATGGTAACAAGTATGATTACAGTAAGTCCTAGAGCTTCTGTCAAGAATTGCTGGGAACATTACAAAGAAGAGCCTGCACCAGATAATTAAGTGACCCCAGACTCTCAGTTCATGTTTCTGATATGTTCAAAATTAAGACACGTTTTTCAGCATAAAAATTGAGTTTCTATAAATACACATTTTCAATGGAATAATAATAATAATAATAATAATGATTAAAAAGTCAGTTCTGCTTTCTGCCATTTGTTTAGAAATAGAAAATTGTCTGTAATTTATTTTTACAGAAAATGCAATTCAGGCCTTTGGCAATGGTACTGATGTGAATGTGTGGCAGCCAATCTTACCAGTACAGACCACTACAGCTACAACTACAACAGCTTCCAGACTTAAAAACACAGGTTCAGAGACCACCAACAATGAAATACCCACCCACAACGATTCACCAGCATGTGCAAACCTGCAGGTAAGAGAGTCTTGTACTTCTTGCAGTGCATAAATGAAAGTTTTTCATAGATATGTATACAGAGTGGTCTCCTGCTGTGTAAATAGATGTCTGCTTAAATTGGAATATCTGTGCATTCCCATGTTGTAGTTACAAGCTGGATATATTGTAAAATATCAGACACTATTATTTTAAGTCAGAAAAATGCATATTTCAAAGAGGACTTTACTGCCTCTCTGACTCAGAAACAGGGCATAGTATTTGATTTGTTATCACAGGTTTGGATATGAATGTGGCACTCTCCAAACCCTGCCAGGATACGTCAGATTAAATTAATCTCCTGAGTAATCCAAATTCAGAGGGAACTCTTAATGTCAGCTAGCATGTCCTGCTGCCTTCTTTCTTATGTTATTGGCAGTAAACTTAAGAGGTTTTTTTTGGCTGAGTAGGTCTGGATGTTGGAGAATATGTGGTGCTACAAACTTCATGGTGAAAAAGCTGGACAAAGAAGCTGTTTTCAATCGGGCACGTTCCTGAACTAGGGTCAAGGTCGTGATGTGATTTTGGCCAATGGCTGTAGTGATTTTCTTTGTCGCTTCAATTAGGCTATTCACGGTGCATCATTGATTCTGTATTTAAAGAGGCTCATCACTTGCTGAAGGCAGTATATGCAGCCTTAGAAAGTTTGAAGAACTTGGGCAGGAGACAACTGCAAAATCAAGGCACGAAAGAAATGTAAGATGAAAACATCCTTAGGCCAGATTAGAATCTTGGGTTATAAAAGTTTCTGGTAGTTTAAATGCAAAATTAGGTCAGGGATAGATCAGCTTGGCCTGTTTATTTTTGTCTTTACAGAAGGAAAATTGCTATGTGACACAAATGAAGGTGTCCAAGTTTTACAGTCTCATCTGGTATTAAGATACTTTTTTGCTGGATTCCCAAACTCTTCCACACTTGTAGCATTCACATTTCACTTTCTTACAAAAAATTGATTTTGTATTCTTCATATTAAACTGTATCAAAGTTTCCATCTTCACTAAACCACACAGTTCGTATCCTTTGGAAATGTATTTTGCTTCTTAATTTTTCCTGCACTACTCTCTCATCTTCATCCTTTTCTAGTATCTCCGTTTATTTTCTGTTGGCAAATTGCATGTGAATTAACATTTTTCAGAGGCATTACTGAGTCACAAAGTATATAGGGCTGATGGTAGATGGTGCTGAGTTTAGGTCCTTCTGGTTTAATCCTATTTTTCGTATCTGTGCGTTCATTATTAGTTAAGCTTTGTAAGTTATTGATGAGAGGGAGACGGTTGTAAGCATGTATTTCTATATGCAGTGTCATTTGACCAAATAGAATATGCCAAAAGGAAATATAACCTTTTAAACCTGGAACTTGGAATATCTTGCATTTAAAGCAAGACCTTGATGAGATATTATTAATTCACTTCATGTTATATTAAAAGGTTGTTTTATGGGAGAGATCACATTTTCCTTCAGTGTTTGTACAGTCCCCTATAGAGTAAGGCCTCCAGATGCAACCAAAGTACACATGATAAATAATGAACTGAAGAAATGGCAAGCGATCACAAATCCCATTGGATTCAGTTTGATTTGCAAATGTTCCTCAAGCCTAAACAGACGTTCCAGTGTTTTGAAAATAAATGAAATTCTTCCCTGTCCTTACTCCTGTTACTCTGGCATTTGAAGTAACATCCCACATGAGTTTATCAGCGCTGGTTTAAAGCTATGTTATGACTTCAAGTGCACCCCTCGTATACTTGACACAAGAAGAATAGGTCTGTTTAAATAAATGATCTTTTCTATTTTGTAGAAACTATAGATAAGTCTGCACTAAAAGGTCACTGAAGTTATGTGAATCAAGCAGTTTTATTCCTATGAAATACAACATTCTGGTGCTCGCTACTTCCTTGTGTCAGAACTGAAACGTGAAGAACAAAGCTCTCATATTTTAACACATTTTTCAAAAAATAACTTACAAATAGAGTCAAAACAAGCCCACGCTTTTTTAAAAAGAAACCTGTGTTTGTTGGACAGTATGGTGCCACTTTGCATGTGAGACTTAAACCTCAATGCAAATTTTACAAAAGAACTGGAGGCATTCATATCGCACTTGGAGAAGGGTATTCATTCCAAGGCTCTCCTCCCATGAAAAACATGCCTTTGTAGTATTTTCAAAACATGAACAAGTGCGACCAAAAGCAATCTGAAGGGCTTTGTTATATGCTTAGCAGTTAAACTGAAAGGTTTCAGAAAGGCAATATAACCTAAACACTGTGAAAAGTAGAATTAAATGCATTAGTCTCAGCACAGAAAGACAACGGCAGGGTGGGGATAAGGAAATGATCATTGAGATGCTACAAGGCTGCATATCCTAGTTAGTGGGTTTAAAAATACAGTGAAGGAGGAAAGAGCAGGAAGTGATTGATTAGTATAAATTGCCATAGAAATGAACAAATACTAACCTCCTGGGGTTGTAAAATACAGGGCACTAACCCGATCTGCCAAGAATGTCGCCAGCTGAGCAGTTTTTGATACATTTTTTTCTGACTTGTTCAGAATGGTTGTATGAAAAGCAAGAATACACTAATGGTTTTGTCGCTGTGCCATGTTCTCCTGCACACATGCAAACCTGGGAATCGGAAGGGTTGTGAATGCTTAAAGAAAATATCAGATACTCTTTGTTTACCTGTACTCAATATTTATTTTGAATAGCTGTTGAAGGTTTGGACTTCTAAACAATTTTTGTTTCAGTGGTGCTGTTTAGAAATTGTTCTTCAACTTGCCATTGCTACAAGAATTTACAGTTCTCCCATTATGGTGGTATTTTCTTATTTCAAATTGATACAGACAAATGTGGATTTCTGATATATGCTTATTTCATGTTTAATTTTTATTTATTTATTTATTTATTTATTTTAATGTTTATGCTTATTTTATGTTCACATATGCATGGATTTGTGTAATATACTCTTTTTTCTATCCCTAAATTAAATCAGCACTCCATCTTTGCTAGGAAGATGCTTAACTTCATCAAGAATCCTATAAACTCTTTTATAAAGCTGGCTTCTAACAAAGTTTGCTAAACACAGAGAGTAAATAGCGGTTAGTTTTGTATAACATGCTGAATTCAAGTATTTTTTGAGGTTCTTGACATCTTGCAAAGATGTCCTCAGAACCACATAAAAATAATTTATAAAATATTGTAAACAAAAAGGAAGATGAATGCCAACAGTGCTCCTTATACAGTCATATTTTATTAAGTAATTGCCATCCCTATCTTTTTTTCTGATAGCTTCACTCTAACGTTTTCTATTTAACTGACATATTTGTTTATCCTTCATTCTCAATCGTAACTTGTGTACAGTACGCCGGTCAAAAAATGGTTATGGTCTTTCAGTCTCATGTTCTACCACCACTGCTTGAACCGTCAAGTTGGATTATTTGAAAAGGACAAAAGAATGAGTTTGGATGTGTACTCACACCATGTATTCTTCAAGAAAAATGCTGCCTCTGCATTTAGGAGAGATACATGGAACTGAAAGATGATAATGAAATAAACTTCAGGTGATAGATTAGACTAGACTAGACCAATTGTTACTACATCATCATCAGAGATAAATAAAAAACTAAGACTTTCATACTGGGTTTGCTGTAACATTTTAGAAGACATTTTACACAAGACAAAAATGTTAAAAGTCAAGATGGTTAAGGATGTTTAAGTCTAAATTTATGCATTGAAAACTATCAACTCCCTGGTTAGTTCTATACTTTGTTTTCCCACGTTTGTTATAAATACCTTGCTCCAGTTAACCTTAGTTCAGCATTCAGAGGGAATTTAAGGTTTTTGTGCTTTTGAAGAAGTGTGAGTAGTGGATGCGTGTAATTGGGATACATGGCCCTTCAGACTGAAGGCAAGTACTTTTCAGTCAAGTCCAGTATGTGAATTTCTTTGTACTCTCAGAAGCAAAATTAAAAACTTATGAGATAGGAATTAAAAAGTTCCAACATTTTGTGGGGAACAAGGAGGAAAAGAGAAATCTAGATACTTAAATACGTCGATTCTTTCTATTTGCACGTAAGATTAGTGAGTGTTTAGAACAGACGTGGGTCATACTGCAAGCTTCACATAATTCCACATAAACTTGGGACTTTAAAAAATATCTATTATGGCGAGTCTTAGAATAAGAACGGGAGACAGGGCTCATAGTTCTCTGGGGGAACTAGGACTTAAACGTGACTCACAGACTGAAAATGACTGTGCTTTTCCCTTGTAGGTCCATCTGTTGCAGATCTTCAGCACTGTGTGTGAGGATCTGCTAATCTGGTGTTCGAAGTACTGTCTATAATTATTTAAGGTAGCTTCCTGTGTGCTAAATATTATTATTATAAAGCACTGTGTAGGTGTTTGGAGAGGGTTAAAAGCTTTAGCGTAGTGTTTAAGGATCAAGACCCAGCAAGTGTGGAGCTTCATGGACTGATAATTGGGTGGTGGGTGAACATAAGCAGGAAACATGGTCAGCACGTAGGTGTGTTGTTGATGAGGGGATAGTACAACTGCTGAGATAGTACGCTGGAACAGAGACAAAGGGAACTTGATTTATCCCCTGTGCACCAGTATTAGCTCGCCCATATGCCTGGCACCATCTTTTCCCCATCCCTTCACACAGCCTGTGATTGTTCTGTTTCTTTTTCGTTTTGAGAAAAACAAGCACTGTCCTTTCAAATGCACTGCCTGCTCTGTCCCTTGGGAGAAGTTGTACTTGGACCTCTTCCTCCAGGCATTGCAACTACGCAGAAAGTTGTATTCTGGGGAAAAAGATGGACAGGAATATAAAACTCCCAATGCTGTGCCAGAACAAAATAAAAAAAATAGAAAAAAAGAATATTGACTAAATGTTTCAAATGAAAAGATTTAAATTTACGTCCTGTATTTCCAGGATAGCTGACATAATGGGGTCAGCCTGCTAGTACAAGTGATTTAGAGAACACCTATTGGCAGCTTTTCTCCTGAAAAAGCAACGTCTTTAATTTGCTTCAGTAGCAATTCTGTTGTACCTAAAGAAGTCTTGTGTGCTTTGCGTGTTCAGATTAAAATCTGACAGCCAGGGATAATTTAAAGTTTCATCTTTAATCTTAGACTCCTAATTTGGGGAGCACTGAACAAAATTCTGTGTTTTACCAAAACAGAGACTGCTTTGTCCATTGATTTCATTGACATTGATTTCAGCGAACTTAATCCTTGTTTGCTTCAGCACCGTGCTGGAGTGGGTCCTCAAAAAATGTGGAAGTATAAAATTCCCTGAGACTGTATTCATTTACTACATGGCTCTTGCACCTTTCAGACAGAACCAGAGAAGGTCAGGTCACCATGCGTGAGGGACAGGTTCGGGTTTTCAGTCTGTATGGCAATCTCGGTGTTCACAGGCAGGAAAGCGATCGGCAGTCCGCCTGCATTACTATGCAAACAGTGGACCTCAGTGGCAAAAGGCTGCTTTGCAGTGAATGTATACATACATATGTACTAATGCTATAATCATGTAGACTGCTCCCACTTGGAGCAAGGCTGCACTTGGGTTCTTCACCATCTTTGCCAAAGAATTTCAGGACCACACAAGATAGATCATTTTCAAGCTTGTTGAAATCATGCTGAAGTTAAAGATCTGATTAATACACCTGATTAATTTCTAAGTACAGAGAGTCTTTGCCTCTCTTTTGAACATCAGAGGAACAGTTTGAAGATCTAGCCAAGTATCATACCCTATAGGCTCAGATGTATCATATTCGTGTCAACATTGCTATGGGACATCAGCCATCAGTAGTCAGTAGAAAATTGTTCTCGTTTACCAGCCTTGGTTGAACTTCTTAGTTGAACATCGGGCCCCCTTGCAAGATCAGTCACGATTTGTGGAGTAAAATACTGGCTAAAACTCTCTGACGGTGTAAGTCAGCACATCTCTGTGTTATCATCAGAGCTACACAGATGTCCACTTGTTAACGTTCAGTCTCTTTGGCATGTAGAGCTCTCTGTAAGACTGGACCTTATATTTAATGATCAATAGTCCAATGAAACATTTTTAATGTTGGAAGCCGGGTGTAATAAGCTTCTGTTGAGACAGCAAAAGACAGCAAAATGGTTTATTTTGCATATTAGAATTACAGTTTAATTTATGTTTGTTTGATTAGCATGCTTTTCATTATACCAAAATATTGTGCATGTATACTGCTGGAGAGCCTAATATTTCATCAATGATAAAATATTTTACAGTTCATCTAAAAAAAAAGTTTTAATAGCCTGAGCATCTTTAGTGTATTATAATAATACAGCGCTTTATAGCAGACTGTAAAACTCTAGACTACAGTTTTAGGAATCATGCAATTTTGTTTTATAGTTTAATAATTATTCAATTGAAAATGAGTATGAGGTTACTAAAAACCAATTTAATGACTTACAAAAATACAACTTTATTAAAATGTACTACACACCTTTACAGAAAATTGAAATTTCTGTGGACAGATTATAGTTCTTATCCTCAGAAAGAATTTTGCAAATTATTGCTACTAAAAGCAGATGTAGCATTTGCAGTGTTCCCCTAAGCTACAGTTGTCTCTATGTTTCACATCAGTATCCTCTTATAGGAATACCCACAAAAACACAAAGTGCTAGAATAAACCGGAATCAGAAAATTGGATCACCTCAGATAAGCCAAATCAAACTATTCATAGTCCATGTTATTACTTTATGTGGTTCTTCATCATATTAAAGGTATCCCTAATGTCAGCCAACTTTAGTTCTCAATCAAATATCTAGACCATCATGTATTTCCCTTTTAAAACAGATAGCTCACTATAGCCTGCAAAAAACAGTCACAAAGTGGAGTACAGTATTATAATTTAATTTTAAGGCATAACTATTACTAATAAAAATTCTAGGTCATTGCATTGTGATGGTAGACATTTAATCACTTTGTCTTTGGAAGTGTAGTTCATAATATATTGTGCGTTTATGGGACTTGACAAAGTGCTTTGTTTAAGACATATTGTTTGCTGTTAGCAAATACTAGGTTTTAGCCGTGACTCTGCTTCCATTTATACTTGTGCAAGTGAAAGTAACTCTGGTTATGCCAGCAGGCTGACCCTGTGGCAAAGCAAGTGCGGGCAAAAGTGATCGTGCCACCAGGTTTCTAATGGAACAGAGAGCAAGAATAGAATCCTTGAAATCATTAGTACTTTTAAATGTTAACTGGAATAGCTTGCAGGAGTCCTACTTATAGCCCAGAATCCCATCATACTAGCTATTCCACAGGCTCATAATGAAAAGGTACTCCTGATCTTAAAAACCTAATGAATTACAGTTAACTTCAGTGAAGCTAAGATACCACCTCATAGCTTTTATTTATTCTGAAAACCACATAGTGTATTTGAGTGCTCTAGAAACAATAAATATTTTACTATTATAAACTATGTTAATGCACTATGTTATCCTCAAAAAGTATATCCACAGAGATACATGAGGAAAACCAAAGTGAAAGACTGGTACCATCTCAGACAGTTGATACAGTTGCCAATACAGAAATGTTTCTTTCTAAAGTACTAAAGTAGCTCGGCAGTTGCCAGAATTGATCCAAATTTAACAAATAAAATCTTTCTTTATCAATTCTGCCATTTTTGCAAAGAATTGTTATTTGCTAGGCAAGCAAAAGGATTTCATAAGACTTTTATAATTGAAATGTATGTTTAAACACTGTTATTGAAGCAGGTATTGATGTTTTTGTTTTGTAGTGTGACAGTTTAAGACAAATGACAGTGTGGAGGCTAAATAATTTTGGATAGCAAAGCACTTTAGTCACAGATGCATACAGTTTTATGAATTACATGCCTTCTCCGTCTCATGGGTGGATAGTGCAGGGGGAGTGAGAAGTCAGGGGAGCAGCGTACCAATTTGTTGCACAACCTCATCATTCCATGGAGGAGAAGGCTCACTCCCGAGAGGGACCCTGATGCATTGTGCACAGTCCTGGGGCAGGGTCATGGTTTTCCCTCGTCTCTTTGCCTACTCCCTGAAATCCCCAGAGGTTGGAGAGATGGTCCCAGATCCTGGAGTAGGGTTGTAGGGCTGCCCAGAGTGTTCCCAAAATCTTTGTTCCCTGATATTTTTATGAGTCCTTGAGTATATGAGTGGGTAGAGAAGAGCTCACGGATGACTACTGCATTCAAATTGTGCTATAATTCTCTGATTTGCTGTCACCCTTGTTGGCTCTTGCAATCTGCTTGTTGCAGACACTTCTGGACACTTTTGCGCTTCTTAATGATCAACAGGTTGTTTGCATAGATTAGCTATCTATTTCTTAGAGCGCACCAAACCTATGCTGTTTTTTGGGACAAGTTGTTGATTGTATTTTGTCTGCTGCCACAGCAAAGTATTGATTAAAGTTCACTGTCTTATGCTGACAGGTCTGTCTGATTTATTTTCAGTCCAAAATAATTTTAAAGAAGATAAGAATTGGGTAGTATGCAGAAGCCACTGCCCTGTTGTGGTAGGTCATGAGCAGTTATCGGGCAAGTAGAGTTTTCCACAGGCCTCAGGAGCCTTGTACACATGTTTAATTGTCTGTTTCTTAGTAGTTTCAATCGTTCAGATTGCCTCGTTGCTGGTTTTAGCTGAATCATTATGAAGAATGTAATCGAGTTAAAGCATTTGGGGAAGGTGTATGAATTTGAGTACTCCAGTGCACAGAAAAATAGAAAGGATAACCTGATGTTACCCACTGGATGAAAATGGGCTTGAAGGTATTTACCATTCTCTCCTTTTACGCATCTTGCAGAACATGCCAATTGTGGAAGTGGATGTGACAGCTTTGTTCATCCTCTTGCACTCAAGTCTCATGGCAACATTACTTTCCCTAGCACAGAACTGTAAACTTTCCTCTGGAGGTCTAAACACCTCTGTAGTACCAGCAAAGAAAATCACAATGTTTTTAGAGAGATAGATTCCCTTAAACTCATACACGGATAGCAGATCTAAACACAAAGATCCTTTTTAAACACCTTCCTGTACCTTTGGAAACCCTCCCTATTGGAAATAATAGAAATTCAAGAAGTAGACTATTTTATCATGGAGGAAAGTTCCCCTTCAGGAAACGATAACCAAGAGTAGTTCTGCCTATTTATGTGATGTGAGTTGTTAGACTATTAGTTTCAGTTTACTGGCATATCTACTCCATCTCTGAACCTCACTTCCAGTTAGTCTTTATTAGGTCCTTTTCCTATCTGTCCTTTAGTCTTTTTTTTTTTTTTTGTCCTTTCTTCTTGCAGATCCCCTCTGTAATCTTGGGGCACTCAACTGCCTCATAGACTTATTATGATATGAAATTTATCAGTATATATTTTTCTATATTCCCTGTGTCTGATGTAATGGCTAAATGCAGATTCAGGGGAAAAAAAAAGTACTGCACAAGACTGAGCAGAAGGGATGTGTGGCACAGGAGGAGTCACCGTGCCATCACTGGCTTGGCTGCCTTGGAAGCTACAGTGGGCAAAGGGGAAGGGCTGGGGGTTGTGGCCATACTGGGGGTGCAATAAGAGATTGGAGTAGGTCTGTGTTTTGGTTGGAGAAAAAAAGTCTGAGGCAACCCTGCTTCCTTATCCTTGATTAAAGAGGATACATTGCCTTCCTCTGCCAACAGCAAACCCAAGTACATGAAGTATGTTTATGCATATAAAGTCATTTAATTTGAGTCTAAAGAGGCAATCACACGACCTAATCAAAATCTGCTTTTGTTTATACACTCGTAAAAATGGAATAACTCCATAGTTGTGTACATTGCAATTATCCTTAAGTATACCTTGTAATTATCAGTTACTCCTTAGATATTTATACATCATTCTTTGGTATTTTTATGTAACCCATAAACTAATGTTCTTAAAAAATAAACTACCCAGACTCACAGTTATCATGTGGCAGATATGATCAAAAGCATTTCAGTGATAATAAAGAAGATCTTTTAAGAATAGTTTCCTCCTTGTAACCTTGCAAGCAGCAAATGAAATATAGAAAAGCCCAATGGAAATTAGAATACAATAATAAGTAATCATTTTAAATCATACATTGGTGACAAGGCAGCATAGCTGCAAAAATAGTATATTGTTGAAGAACTAAAATTTGGAACATTTTCCATAGCATGGCCTAAATTTTTCAAGTAGTCAAACCAAGTTTATAGGACAGAAAATGAAACACAGCCTTTTAACCAAATTGGCTAACATATACTCTTAATTAAAAAAAAAAAAAAATTAATGATAACAAAACATCTGAACATAAATATTTTTTTTTTCTGCTCTTAACCTGTCTGCTCATTTTACTTATAGTCTTCACTGTACATTAGTAATCAAATAGTGCGAATAAATCACACCCTTTGTCTCCTACTTACTTTTTGTCCCTATGACTTCTAATCAGCTGTCTTACCTGAATAATAGATCTCTACATCTATTCTACAGCTTGCTACTTTTTCAACTTGCTGTTGAGTTCCAGAACATGAGACGCTGTCACCCATTTCAGTTCCTTGCCTTCAAAATCAATAGTTCAAAATGTTTATTTTAGTCTGTACCTTGGAGGCGAGCCTAGCAATTTCACACTAAATTGTAGTTCTAATCGGTGGACTTGGCCTGATAATCCCACCTCAGGTTAAGCCCTCCTGTGTGCTTAGCCCTTTCTGTGAGCCACAAGCAGACTGACTGTTGTGCATAATGCAGGATATTTTTTCATAGGTTCACTCAGCATGTGTCCTAAAGAATTATAGGATTATCCTCCCTCATGTCTTTCTTAAAACAGAATTAGGTATTCTGGGCAGTAATTTACTAAATACTGCATAACATGGTACCACATTATTCTTCCAGATTGACATTTTCAGACACCTCAAGTTGCCTCTAATTCAAGGCTAGATATGCATTACCACATGCACATAAACATTTGGATGTACTGAATTCATGCTCAGATTTTAAATGTGTGCATTCAAATTTGTTATGTAAGATGTGTACCAGGTAGGATCTAAATAGCTACCTGCAGTCGTAAGTACCTCGTTTGTGCAGAGAGTTGGATAAGTGGGCATATAAGATAAGCGTGCATGGATGAAAGCAAAGCAGTTACAAGTATCTGTGAAAACCCATTCCTAAATTTGTGTCTGTGCAAATGTAAAAAGGTGGTTTGATCAGAACTTTTCTGATCAACAGTGTTTAGTATGTTTTTTACAATGGCTTGCCCTCCTCTAGAAAAAGTAGTGCATTAAAGGTTGCATGCACCTGAGTTAAATTCTTGAAGACCATTATATAATGTGTTCTATGTTAGTATGCTGCTCTGCACACTTCAATCACATATGCACTGTAATTATCTGGTTCTGAGGGCAAATTTAGGGATCTGTTCCTGCAGGGAACTAACTGCCTGTATACAATTTCGGAAGTCAAATGCAAATTCAGAAGGAAAAATTGTCTCTTTTTTCATACTGATTTTGAACATAATTAGTTTGACAAATTCTTGCAACTATCTGCAGAATCCTGCTCTCATCAAGAGTTGGCCTAAGCCCTATTACTTTTAATTAAGACTTCCTGATTATTCCTGAGGATTCAGTCACGGTTATTTGCAGATGAGAAATTCAGATTGTTATAGGCACAATTGAAAAGGTTTAGATAGAAAACACACCCGGTCTATACCCAGAGAACAGCTTAATGAGGATACTTAGGAATCATTAATTAAGCAGAGGCTTTTCACCTTCAGGCTGATGGCTGAGATACAATATCGTATTTAGTAGCAGTACAACTCTTTGGTAAGTGCCCTTGGTGAGAGAGCTCTGCTCTTTGGAAGCTGAACTGATCGCCCTGGGTCCACATCACAGGGACAGCCCCTAAAATACAGGTCATGCTGGCTCATGTCAGTGTAACAGGAGACTGGACTCTGGTGTTTCATGAACATTTAAAGAGAGCAACTGGCAAAGCTGCAGCTCCAAATAATCTCCAAGCCAGTGAGATGCATCTGCTCATATATGCTCTGCAAGTCCTCATTCATCATCTGCTCCCCTTTGTTATATACAAAGCCTGTTGCAGTACGTTCATCCATGCACAGCATATCAGAAATGCGATGTCCTATGCTGTTCAAGTGGTCACTGAGTGTGAGCAGCATAGTGATATCCCAGATCCCTTTTAATCATGCTGCTCTCGAATACTAGAGAGGCTAATCCCATCTTGGCCACTGAACATGGCATCTCTTCAACCCATTAAACTCACTTCTCACTGGGACAGCTCAATACACCAGTGCAGTATCAGTGCTGGTGTGCATATGCAGCCTGCATATACAATATACATATATTAATATACAGTGGACACCATCTGCATTATACTCATCTCTAGTAATGCTGTCTTAGTTCTGACTTTCCACCCACTGGTCTGGAGGTAGGACTAACACAAGAAGCCATATTGTTGCTGTAGTCGACACACACCCAGATGTATTTTTTTGGAATGCTTCCTCTTTGGAAACTTGATGACAACGTATTGACGCTGAAACTTGCTAGTAAGACACAGCTGATGCTTGCGAGTATTAGATGCATGAGTAGGTAGATCACAGAAAACACCCCTCACTTGGTGCTGTTTTCTACTTGCCTCAGCTCAGTCCAGAACTATTAATAAAACTGTTATGCATTCAGGGAAATATTTGCTGCCAACCATCATCAATCAAGATTCTCTTCAGATAGCACTCTCAAGATGTTTTTCTAGATGAAACCTTCTAATCTCTCTCTTGAGTCCCACTAAAGGATGTTAAAATTTGGTAGCATAGGGCACCTTCAAGATTTTTCTTGTAGGGTTTGCAATGGAATTAGAAAGATCTGAGGATATAGGAGGACTGCCCCTTTTTAACAGAGCAGCTTATCTCACAGAAAGGGAAATGAAGGGCATGGGGAAACATCCTGAGTGCTTTGCGATGTTATAAACCTGTATCCCATTAATTCCTCAGTCTCTTTGATGAAGTGCACTGCCTGAGGTGCAAATTAGTGCCACTTTTGTGCATTGAACCTGTCCTCTTAAGAGAAGAAGTGCTCCAGAACCGCCTCCTCATTTCAAAAATACTACAGACTAGTTGTCAGTATTGACCTGAGCTAGATTACACTAGCTACCTCGGAATATAAAGCTGTATATCCCATTAATAATCCCCTGAACTATCCAGTCTGCCACAACATAATACTTCAAAAAGTAGGCAAACTACCCACAATAAATCTTCTAAAGCTTTTTCCAGTTTAGTATGGAAACCTTAGAAGATATACCCAAAGTGATCCTGTTGATCTCCATTACTTGCATTATTAGCATTTGTCTATCTGTATTTTCTAGCTTATTAAATGTAAATATAAATGTAAACCTTCTGTCCTTCTGTGAATGATTTGCGTGATGAAACAAAGGATCATATCCTGTGAATAGTTTTGCATAATCTGATAATTATTTGCATAATCTGGTTATTATAGGCTCAGATTTGTTTTAATAGGGTTATAATTGTTAAACATCTAATATTCACAATACTTTTTGTGTCTTAGAAATTGTTTCAGTGATGGAAAAAGTTTTTCAGTACTTCTTACTGAGCTCAAATTTGAGGCCTTATATGCAGATGATATTAGGAAGTTACTTTTCATTTTCACTTGCTGCTGCCTGGCCAGTGGAAGAATTCCTGTTGGTGCAGTGGGATCAGGGCAGTAAAGAATAAGGCACCTTTCTAATAAGGTCAGGGTTCCGCAGTGTCCTCTTACACGAGAGTTTCTCTGCGTATCTGAATAGCTTCATTAACAACAGTGTAACTGTTGTGTGTGAGATCATCATTCATGTGTAAATAATGGATATGAGGTAGGCCAGTATAATATCATCCATTAAAGTATAGTCCGCTATAGTATAGCCCATTAAAGAGAATTAGTGTTAGGATTTCACTCCTAGTATTTTTGAGAAGGGATGATTTTTCTCTCCTTCACTTACTTCAGCAGGGGAAGAATGAATGTAGGATGCTACATCAAAGTCTCTTGCAAGTATTGAGTTTAAGATCTATACTGCAAGGGCCTTTTAATAATGTTTAGGAAGCTGACAGGACAAACCAAGGTCTAGTTTAGCTAATGGAGATCTGTGGACAGGGCCAACTGGATTTTTTTTTTTTTTTCAGTCATGACTTAAATCTGTTGAAACATATGCTTGTCATAGAAAATAAAATGCCAACAATCAAAATTGTATGATATTAATTCACTTTTAGAAATTAAAATGCTATCAGAATTTATTAATCAGGAATACTAACAGTGAATTTGAATACCTTTCTACAAAAGTATAAAGGCATATATTCTAATGAAACTAAAAATAACCATAGACACAGCTGGCAGCTATGCTTAAAGTTGAAGTTGTCTTACATTTCACGTTAAAAAAATCCTGTGTTCAGTGACTTTGAACTTTGCCAAAACATTATCTATTGGGGTGAAATTTTTCATGTTATGTGTGTGGCTCTGGCTGAATTCCTGGGGAACAGCTGCCTGTCAAAACCACAGTATGCCATAGTGTCGTGATTTAACCCCAGTTAAATTTGGGACCAGTTGGCAACCAAGCCCCTCACAGCTGCTCGCTCACCCTCCCCATCCCTGGTGGGATGGGGGAGAGAATTGGAAGGGCAAAAGTAAGAAAACTCATGGGTTGAGATAAGAACAGTTTAATGATTGAAATAAAATAAAATAAAATAATAATAATAACAATAACAACAACAACAATAATAATAATAATAATATTGTAATGAAAAGGAAAACAACAAAAAAGAGAGAAAGGAACAAAGGAAAAACAAGCGATGCAACTGCTCACCACCACCTGCATGAACCCAGGAAAAACAAGTGATGCAACCGCTCACCACCTGCTGACTGATACCCAGCCAGTCCCCGAGCAGCGATTGCTGCCCCCTGGCCCCCTCCCCTGGTTTATATACTGAGCATGATGTCATATGGTATGGAATACCTCTTTGTCCGGTTTGGGTCAGCTGTCCCAGCTGTGCTCCCTCCCAGCTTCTTGTGCACCTCCTCGCTGGCAGAGCATGGGAAGCTGAAAAGTCCTTGACTTTCTAAGCACTGCTCAGCAACAACTAAAACATCAGTGTGTTATCGCATTATTCTCATGCTAAATCTAGAACACAGCACTACACCCGCTACTATGGAAAATTAACTCTATCCCAGCCGAAACCAGAACACATGGCCTGGTTT
This sequence comes from Fulmarus glacialis, assembly GCF_000690835.1. NCBI lineage: Eukaryota > Metazoa > Chordata > Aves > Procellariiformes > Procellariidae > Fulmarus > Fulmarus glacialis. The sequence goes on from NW_009235362.1 coordinate 132,966, forward strand.
TGTTATAGATTCACCTTGGTAAATTTGATTGCATTATTTAAAAATAATCTTTCTGATATTTTTATTCTGAATGGTATTTTCAGTGCTAGAAAGGAACATGGATATTGAGGCAAGTACTGCAGCAACTTCACTAAAATTTTAGCCCTGCCAGTTCTGAGGGTACACCTGTGCACCTGCAGAATTCAGCTACAGGGTTAGAGGAACAGGGACGAAATGCTTTAAATTTTTATTTCAGTGGCACTTCTGGAGAGCAGATTGTCCCAAAAATGCAAAATTCACCAATTAGTCCAAATCACAGCTGTTCAAGATGGAAATACTTTAAAAGAAAAAGAAAAAAACAGTCTCTAAATGATGTCATGATTTGATGGGACTCGGGTACGGGCAGAGTCACATAACTGCGGATGTAAGGAAACTGATACACCGGGCTTGAAAGGTGTAAACAAAACTGAGGAGGGGAGGGCATAGCTGTATGATGGGCACCTCAACTAAGTGGCTAGTTTCTTCTACCTTTCTTGTGCAAGTTTACTTTAGTGTCTGCAGCCTTTGCTTTTCCCTCCCTGTAATTGCAGCGAAGGCACTTGTTATCTGAAGTGTTTTGAAATCCTTTTAGGGCTTTCTGTGTTTTCTTTCCGTGCGTAACCATGCCAGTACTCACAACAAACACACACATACGCGTACGGTTAATAAAGAGAAAAGTCTTGAACATTTTTAGTCACTTAACCAAAAGCAGATGTTCATGGTCATTCTCTTCCCTTCCCTTTTAAAATTTATGAGTGAACACGGTGCTCAAGAGACCAGCAGTAATATCAGTTGCTGAAGGTTGGCACAGCACAAACAGAAGCTTCCTGTAACGCTCAGCGCTCAAGGCCTCGTGCAGACTGGTGTTCAGGCAAGCTTGCCTGATCTTTCCTTCCAGCTGCAGAACCAGAGGACACCACCCCTGGTCCTGCTGCCCGAGCGCGTGACCTTGTTCTCTTAATCTCTTAATCTCTTCCACCTGCATTGAGATCAGAGCTGGATGTCTCATGAGACCGACCGACGCGGTGAGCGTCCCTCCTGAGCTCTCTCCCTGCAACTCTGCTTTTGGCTTGGGGGGCTCCCAAGTTTTTCTTAGCGGAGAGTCCCAGCCGCAGAGCGTCCTGTCACCCGCTCGGCGCGAAGGAGAACTCGCCTGCCGGTAGCAGGCGTAGCGCATGCTGCCTAGCGCAGAGCGGCACCTCGCAGCCGCCCTCCAGCCAGGGCACGCCTGGAGGTGTGAGATGCGGTGTAGAGGCACTGCAGAAGTACGGTGCCTCTTTTCAAGGCTCATTAGCGCAACGCAGGCCTGGGCTGTTCTGGCTGAGCTGCTTTTAGTCCCCTAGTAGCCGTGGCTGACAGCTGCTCAGGAGTGTTTACACCACACTCCAGTGCACCACGTAGCCCAGTCTAATAGGGGAGGTAGGTACTTCGCCTGCTGCCAAACAGAACAACTTTGTTTGCATATTCGGACACGCAAGGGCACACACTCCAGCCTGGGGGAGTGTTGTGGGATCTGTAGTTCTTCAATGGCTTACCTTTGTTCAAAATTAAAAGCTGAGTATGTCTTTTAACTGGGATTGTAATGGCTTTGTGTTCATGCTGCTTTTCTTTAGATGCTGTTCAGTGCGCGACAGCCAGATGCTACCTGTAACCGCTATGTACGGCACTGGGTTGATAGCTGTGGTGAATCACTAGGGAAATGGGTTTTAATAATAAAATCCCAAACATCTCGACTTTGGATTGCATGGTTGTTCAGCTTTATAACTAGAGAAGAAAAAAAAAGAAAACCTAGGTAGCCTATGCCATTGAGGTATTAACCTGACACAATTTATTCCATCTGTGTTTTTTAGTATTCTGTTTTCTCCTCTGCCCTTCTTAATGCAGAAATATTTGCTTGAGGCAAATCCATAAAAAGACCATATTAGGAGAATTGCATAATATCCCCTAAAAATAGGAAGCAAGAATCTAGGACTATAGAAATTCATTTTACTCAGATAAATGAATGACTGAACACGAAAACAAAATTGTTAGCAAGTTACTTGCCATGAAAGGCAAGTCAGTCAGTTCAGTTGTCTTGGCTGGTGTCATATTTTGTGCTATGCTCGCTGGGAGACTAATTGCTTGAAATAAATATTTGAAATCTGACACAGATTTGTAAGCTGTAAGCTGTTTGATCAGTTTGGTGTTTCTGATAGGATCTGTTTTTTATAAAACCTTTAAGATTGCTGTTAGGCAGTTTTTGTACCATATTGTCCCAGCCATATAAGTGCAGTGAGATGTAGGGCTTAATTAAGTCTCATCTTTACTAACATAAGGATCTGGGAATGGTCCAGCAATAATTCATACAGTACAGGTCACCTTTCCTTCTTTCCACACTTGTTTCTGCTCGTTTTGGGAGGATTACTCCCAGCCCCCCCACTTCACCCCCCCAATCAAATTTTGTCTTAATTTTAAGATTGAAGAGGTTGGAGAGAGGAGGTTTTTCTCTATCTGTATTGCACTTTATCAACTTTTAGGACCGTTTCTCAGATTTCTGAAGTGATGTCTGCTGCTAAGTGTGTTTCTTGGGTCTCTGCACTGGACACCTGTTAGACCAGAGCTAATTTGATCCATCATTACCCAGTGGTCTGGGGAAGAGACACCATTCCCAGCCCACCTGGCCCTGTCCAGAAGAGACTGGGCAGTGCTACTTTGTTGGTGACCGAAGAGCTGGAAAGCTGGCTTTAGCAAAACAGGGACAGACATGCGTCCCAGCCCCGCTTCCCAGAGGATTCCTCTTGCCTGCCCTGTGGTGAAGCCTTTTCTTTTCAACCCTCTTTCCTCCTGAAGGAATGCGTGGAAACGATCTCAGGAGACCCACCATCCCTTTTTCCCTTTCCTGACCAGAACACAAACCTCCCTACTCTGAGGTTGCCCTCTACCCCTTGTTTCTGATGCTTAAGTACTCAAAACCAGCAAGAATCTATTAATGTTGAGGGAGAAGGGGACTTTTAAAATGCCATGTGTGCTCCCTTAAGAAAGCCAGAGCTTTGTGAAGGTGAGCTAGGTGGATCTGTCACTGCGCAGTGTTGCCCACTGAGCAGCTGTCTGCTGGTTTTGGATGGGAATGCTTGAACTGGCAAACCAGAGGGTGACTGGGCCCGAAGGCAGTCGGGGCGTCCTGCGGTGCTCAGGACTGCCTGGGGTCCGCTGCCCTGCCCAGCTGGGGCAGAGCTGTGGGGGGAAAGCCAGACAAGACCCCTGTAGGAGAACGGGGACAAACTCTGTGATTTTAGGACAGGTACAGAGCTATGGGGGACAGGAGCTTAGGGCTGGGAGGTGATGGGATCTGAAGGGACTGGCTGATAAACTGTTCATCGCACTGCACTGCAGCCTGTAAAGCTCTCTGCGTGTTTCCCCAGTGCATATTTGGGCACACGGGGATAATTGGTTCACTTTATTTAATGTCTCCCAGCTGAAAAACTTGTGATTTGATTCTTACTGTGCTGGGTGTTATCTATGTAGCTTTGAAGACTAGTGCCAGCAGTGTCTTGGTAATGCTCGTTTTTAAAAGATACTTTCTTCACTCTACAGAGTGGGATGACAGCACTGTCGTGCTTTTATGCGGAATGACGACCGATAATTTCATGCCCCAAGCTTGTATCTTGAGGGCTGATTCAGCACAAAAAAAAACCCCAAAACAAACAGAAAAAAAGATCTGACTTCTTTTTTATAGGATTGTGCAAAGCTGATAGTTTTTATAGCTTAAATAGTTTTGTACCCTGGCTGTACGGTATGGGTTTCAAAATTAGTCTGTGCTGAATTGGATCCTTATTTTAGTAGCCTGTGTCTTTGACCCGCACTTTGCTTATCTTCCCTGTTGAAAGTAATTTATACTCCAGCATGGCATAGTATTACCGTGTAATAAGAAAATACTATTGACGATTGTGATAGATGCCCCCACTGCTTAGTGAGCGCAGAAGAGTTAAACTGATTGCATTTTTACAGTCTGTATATTTCTGTGCTTATTGTTTGTGTCCTGCTGTTGGAAAAACAGGTTAGTTGCAAGTAAATATCTCTAATCAGCACAAGAACAAAAAGAACAAGCATCCTCATTTGTTATAGCTACTTCAGAAGCGTGGTCATTTGAAGGATGTATTCTGGGAGATTTGCCTCTCTTCTTCAGAAAAGCTTGTTAATATGGGCATAACTAACCAGGCATCTCAGGAGAGGACAAAGGCACACTCATTAAAATTAGCTGAAAAAACAACCCACATAACAGATATCTGTCGTAATGATACTTCTGTTGTCTCTCACTGTAATGTCTAAGCAATATGTTCCATAAAGCACATAAGGCCCAAAGTGTGTAGCTAACAGAAAGGGGCTGGTTTCTGAGTTCGGATGCTCGCTCTGTGCCTGTATGCATTCAGGTCCAATGTATTCAGTTCCCTTTACATGCTTCTCCTTCCCTCCCCTCCCTCCAAATTAAAGCTCACCTCTGTTTGGAGCCATCCCCAGTCAGACCTTTTGCTTGCTGTGAGTAACATAGGTATGCATGCTGTAGTGGTTATATAAAAATATTGCTGGATGACAAGCCATAAATAATGTGTGTACTGACTCCTAGTGAGATACCGCTGCAGTGTTTAATGCATTTATTAACCATGTAGTGATGTGATTTGCAGAAGGTGGATGCATAATTGCGAGATAGCATTTCTATCTGCAAAGGATGGAGGTAGAGGGATTTGGGGGATTGGAAGCAGAGAGTTACTAGGTTTTGGGAGGATCTTACGATGGTTATTAGGTGCAGGGCAAGAGAAGACTAGGTTAGGGTGTGTCTGAGCAAGGACATATGACTGAACTCATCTAGGAGCTACTGGGATTAGAAGGAAACATGGAGGTCCACAGAGACCTGTGTCTGGAGGAGAAATATCTCTATAAGCAATATTCCTTTCTCCTTACAGAAAACCACTAGCTCCTCTGCTGGCCTGATTCTTCTTTTTTTCTAGGAAAGGAATAAGTGATATTCTCCTTCTGATCATGAGAGTTTTTTCTTTTCTGGACATGCAGTTGGTTTCTCTACCAGCCCTTGACTAAGACCAACACTTTAGTTCGAATATTAAAAACTAAAGGTTGCGAAGACCAAAACAAGGCTTGTGTGACGAACGTACAGGATACTGAAGAGCTCATCGGGAGGTGCATGAATATGATTATCTCTAAATATCATCTGTTGCTTGTGCTACCACAGCGATAAGCTGCTCTGTGAAAGCAGATGTTCATTTTTACAGAATATAAAAGCTTGAGTGAGTGCAAGGTTGCTGGCAGTATGGGGGCAGCTTCCTCAGAGTAGCCCACGTTACTGAATTATAGCTCCCTGCGAAGCCGGGGAGAGTGTCAACCCATCTTACATAACTTTGTTTTACAGTCAGAGGCATGTCACAGCTGAGTGTATAAGTCATTAGCAAATGCTATTTTACCTCAGCAGAAAAGATCTCATACCTCTTTCCATATGTTTAACCAGTTATTTTAAGCTGCTTTTCCTTCACTGGTTTTTATTATTAGCCCCGCTTGTGTTTTGTTTAATGACAAAATTCCCATAGATCTTTTTGTCACCAGATAAGAGCTTTATATTAAAATTCAAAAAAATATAAATTTGAATACAGACTTATTAGCCACCTGTGTGTGCTATTTTACTCCTGTGGAACTAGGTACTTCTAGCACATTTGAAGGTACCTTCTTGCCTGTATGTTAGGCGTGTAGGAGACCTGAGAGGGGGGTTGGCAGTGAACCTTCGGCATCTTGCATAAGAACAGCTCTCATTTCCCAAATTTGTTGATGGCATAGATATTCCCTGTCAGAATTGTCTGCAGCTGTCCGTGATGGGCACACTTTTCTATTGTTTAATTCTTTAGGATAATGGAAGGAGTTGTAAGGTAAATATCCGATGGCTGAGGATATCTTTTATAATTCAAATGCATGCCTTCCAGTCTGGTTGTGTTTCCACCAAGGCTATCACCTCCAAGCCCTGATTTTTTTACCTCTGGTAAGGTGTTCACTCACGGTAGCACAGATACAGCAGTTCTGCTACATGTAGGATCCTTTCTGCCCGAGAGTAGGGCAGGAAGAATTTTCCCCTTAGGTTGTAATTACAGGACATACACTTTCTATAGCACTCTCCTCAACATGTAGGTGGGTTTTTTTTTCCCATTACTTGTGATTTAGTGATGCACTGTTGCATTATAGTGGTGCAGCCTATGCCAGCATTTCCATTATAACCTGTTTTTACAGGTTTATAACTCAACAGTAAAAACGTACTCTTTCAATTTGAAACCTGGCATATAATGTCTCATCTCATCCTCAGAATGATAGTTTTTTCTTTCCCTCTGCCTTCCGCCCCCCCCCATCCCCCAACCCCCCCAAAAAAAAAGGGGTTGCGTTTTTGCTGTATTTTTAAATGGAAGATATTGTCCTTTCTGTTTTGATAAGAGAAAAGCCTGCGTGTTTATTAAAATTATTTTTCAATTCTAAGAAAGGAGGTATAATAGAGGATGCCTGTGAATAATTGTTGTTGATGTTAAAATGACTACATTAAGTATATGGATACAGAGAAGTATTACCTTCCAAATGAAAGCTAGGGAATATTGGAAAGCTTTTTTTATGTTGATTTTGTTTCTGTTGATTTTACCCTTAAAATAGTGTTCTCAAAGGTAAATATGTTTTAGCTGTTGCACTCTATCAGGCTGAATGAAGTAAAGGAAGACTGCATATAGACAAAATGATGATATTTTTCTCTTTTCTCATTTAAGAAACACAGTACAGAAGGAATGTAAATTCTAACTTTGGCGTTGAGACCGACTACAAAGAGTAGACTTGTAGTTAGCACAGTGTTATGAATCCAAAGCAGGCGTAAGCAGCAAAGCACAATGTTTCCAACAGACAGATGCTTGTGTGGACTAGGAAATTTAGCACTGAATGACAAACTAAGAAATACAAGGCTTGTATGATCCTTACAGTTTACTCTGTCAAGATCTGAACCTCTGAACCTGAGGCCTGCTCTGAAGCCTCACGTTCCAATTCAATATAGTATGGGTGTTTAGGATACAAGAAAATCAGGATTGAAATCCAGTTTCTCCTTCTTTACCCGTCTCCTTGGAGCCAACCATTTAGGAGTTGAAATCTACCCAGTTGCGATTAAAGGAAGTTTCCTAACCTCTGTGAATACCACCACCACTGCAAACACAGCAGGAAGGCTTCACTGTGTTGCTTCTTCTTGTAGCGAATTTACTTCCAGGCATTTCTTTTTCCATTTAGATAGTTAAATTTATGCTTACCGTAACGACTTTAATGGTACTAATTAGAAGAAAGGGTATGTAAGAGAGAGATTCCACGGAGGGTGTTTATTAATGAATTGAGCTATTATTTTGCCATGTATTTGAGAACTATCAACATATATACAGTGTGCATTCTTACGATAGCTAAGCTGTCTTTCTCTTAAATCCCAGCTGTTTTAGTTTTTCAGTTGTCTCTAATATATCTACTTATAAATATAAAAGTGTCATGAAAAGCGGGGAATGTGCTTCCTAATGAGAAGTTCGGTTCCTTCATTCAAGGCCAACGGCATCCTGGCCTGTATCAGAAAGAG
>NW_009235362.1:141011-157226 GCF_000690835.1 Fulmarus glacialis
GAGTCACCATCCCTGGAGGTATTTAGAAGACGTGTAGATGAGGCGCTTAGGGACATGGTTTAGTGGGCATGGTGGTGTTGGGTTGACAGTTGGACTTGATGACCTTAGAGGTCTTTTCCAACCTTAATGGTTCTATGATTCTATGATTCTATGATTCTATTTGGATTCTAAAATCAGTAATTAGGTCAAAGAATATTTTATATCCATAGGCAGCACCAATGGCTCTCAGATATGAAATAAAATAGCTGTATGTGGAAGTGAATTTGTTGAGAGTATAAAATGCGAATGCTCAGCACTTCCTCACATCAACTTCAGTCCAGTCCATCTCTGCCAAAACCAGTGGGATTCTGCAGTGTAAAATGAATGCAACACAGTGAGATTCAGATCCCCATTTTTTGCAGGAAATGAATTGCAAGTCCAACAAAACTTCCAGGAAGTATCAGACACGCTCAGTTCAGTCAATAGTTTTGGTATGTAAATTCAGGTCCTCTGTTATAAGACTTGATTGTACATTTAACACTGGTAGGTCCATAAAAGACTGCTGTTTATGTTGCCGGAATATACAAAGAAAGAAATATTGAGAATCACTGAACCACAGCACCATTTGTTGAAAATATCTTCAGCACCATGGGGACTGCTATTGCTGTTATAGAAAAGCAGAAGACTCCCAGCCCAGTCATGTTCACTTGAGCAATGGAAATATCAAACACCTTATGCTGCTAGACAGAGTGCACACTATTGCTTTCATTTTGTATGATGCTGCCACCAGAAATGTTTCTTACTTGAGTCAGTGTGGAGAGCACACAGTTATAGCAACAGATGGATGCTCATCAAAAGACATGGCTGAAGATATAACAGATTCATTTTTTAGTCTTTGATCATCTAAAATATTCCTGCATTTAGTAATATTCCATGTATAATAATCAGTGAACGCAAAGTAAACAAACAGCTCAATTTGAATTACAGGTATGTATTTTAAAAGACATTAAATGTTCTTTTTGTAACTTTCTGGAAGAGACTCTGTGGCAGTCATGCAATGTATTAAAATTATATTTTCATAATAATACATGGAGAAATTGCAAGAATCATTAAGGATAAAATAGTCCCGTGTTGTATATTTTCCTGAAACTGAGGCGTATGATAGATTTTTTGTTAATTTGCAGTGGTATTATGGTAATTATTAACTGTCATATTTCATTTCTTCTCATGAACATCCAGCACCATTTTTAAGGGGCCACAGAACATAACATGTTCTCTGTGCCTGATGGCACTCATCATTGTAATAACTAAATACCCTTAGCCGACTGAAGTTTTGCTGTAAATTCAAATCAGAATGTGAATGTTACTGGAAAACATGCAGTTACATTTGGAGAGTTTATTTGCTAATTGTGCAAATCACTGTCAAAATTATAGGAGTATGACAACCCATGCGAATTTATCTAATTGTTCTGTGCTGCTCTATGTATAAATTGTACAGGGAATGAATTTTGCATTTGTTCGTAGGCACAGAAGAAGCGGAAATCCAATGAATCTGTAGATACAGAGCTCTGTCTTAATGAGGTAAGAGTGTGGGTCCTGTACATTTCACAGCACAGGTGTCTCCCCATAATATAAAACATTCAAAGTCTGGCAAGATTATAATGGGCTTACCTCACATTAAAGTCTTGTTAGCATTGTTATGTTTGGATACCATCATGTATTAAAAAATGATCTTACTCAGAAATCTGGAGCTGGGCTCAAAATGGCCTCTGCTAACTTTATATTTTAATAGCTGTGTAGTACATGTTTAGGCAGATCCCATGGCAATTACTGTTGCACCTAGCAAGTATAATTAGTTAATAATCTGCAGGAAACACAAGATGATATGGCTTTTAACAAATACAGAGACATCATTCTGTGGCTAAAAAAAATGACCAATTTAGGGCATGAGATGGTGTTCACATCAGGAGATGTGATGCTCCTACGTCAGGAGACAGATTGACAGCCCCAAGAGACATGAACCTCCCAGTGCTGTTTGAGTAGTCTGCTCAGCCTGACCTCCAAGGCCCCCTTTCAGACGTAAACATTACATCAGTTTCCATGTCTGTCAGTCCATATCCTTTGTACTGAGTCTCTCAGGAAGCTTAATAATTAGTGATGTACATAAATTAATTTTTACAATGTGGAAGCACATAGCCTAGGCATTGGAGCAAGACCAGCTATATAGGCATAAGCCACCAAAAGGGTGTGACCATATCTTTCAGGTTCGCCTTCACCAGTCCAGATTTGCCCAGTTCTTCTAAACAATGACAGTTCTATAGCCCATTCCTAGTTCTTTAGGTTCTATTAAGAATTTCCTGCAGATACTAGAATGAAGCCTAATAACATGTGAGGGAACAATGCAGTGATATTAACAGATCTGTTGACATCTTGTGCTGGCTAAAAGACCTTACACAAGAAGGCCCTGATAACTGTAGCTTACCATAAGAACTGCTGGTCCATCTTATCCCATACTCTGCCTGTGACAGTTTCCAAAAAACAGATGCCCAGGGCTGCGTATATGAAGGAATGTTGTGATAATTCCCCCAATGCCTCTACTACCTCAACAGTTTACATCTCAAGGCCTTCCAGTTAGCCAGTCCTAGCAGGTGATAGCAAAGTGAGGGAATGGCATGGGGATTTATCCATGAATACAGCCAGCCTCCCTGGCTCTGTAGACAGCCATTCCTGTGGAAAGTGATGCTCCTTCTTTGTATCTGCTCTTCTGGGTACTTCTAGCTCGTACCTTGGCCCATTGCCTCTCCAGGACATGGGGAGGCTTGTCGCCTCCGTAGGGTCTGAGCAACTTTGCGTGGAGTAGTTGGACTTAATGACCTTAGAGGTCCCTTCTAATCTAAATTGTTCTGATTCTGTGATTATACCTGGTTGTTTTTTGTTTTTTTTTTTTTAATGAGGATGATAAGCAATGAGAAATACTCCTGTTGCACCTCCTCCTTAAATAGCTCTCTATAATCTGCCAATCTGTACTTGCATATGCATACTGTTTAATTATTGGTAGCAAAGATGACAAGGAATGTAAATAATGCAGAAATTAAGGGAAAAAAGGCATGAGAAAGATAACTTTTCATAAGCTATAAACCTCTGTCTTTTCTGATCCCATAGATTAGATTTTATCTATTGTTATTCAGAAGTAACTTGTTATCAAAAAAAGTTGTTCTGTTGACTGTGCGAAAGTTGCAGTTTCTCTGCGGGTCCTGGATTTGCTTTGTAAAATAAACTGGCATTGATAAACTAAAGATCGCTAAAAAAATTGCCGTACTTAACAAGGGTAGGTTTACACATGGAACCCCTTCTAGAGTAGGGATTTTTTAATACTTTCTTCTTTTTTTGAATTGTGCTGTGCTGATGGTTTTATCTTTTAAACTAACTTTAAAATACTGTCATTTTAACATCTGTTTTTATACCTTTTGTATCTTTCGATCTGTGACAGTGACATATAGGTAACAGTGGAGGGTGGGACACGAACAAACAAAAGATGAATTTCATGATGTAAATTTCAATATTTTTGCAATGAAAATGTGTAATGGTGACCAAGGAAAGTATTGTGTCTTGCAGAATGCTATTGGGAAAGACAGCACAGCAGGAGTCTCCACCAGTCACATATCTTCAGAGAATTCGCTCGCTCTTCCTGGAAGCTTCTATCTAAGCACACCGCTCACTCTGATGACACTTGCACTCTCACTCTGTTTGTTCCTAAGCTCATCAGTCGTCTTGTAGCTGCATTACAAAAGGACATGTAAAAAAAAAAAAAAAAAAAATCTGTTTCCTGTCCTCTGTTGTTTATCTGGAATTCCAGGTCTGGGAGCTAAGCTGAGGCACTCCTGCTAGAACAGTTTCAGTCAGCTGGAATTTTTTTTTTTTTTCCCCTCTAAAAAAGCTTCTTGTGATATTTAGAGGCTTTGTGAAATACTTGGTGCAGTGCTACATTCCAAACCCAAAAGGCTTTTGGGCATGCAGTGTTTTAAAGAGACAGAGTGTAAATTTGCCTGTAAAGCGACCTGGTTGGATTATTTTAATAATTATTATTTTGATTCTGGCTTTTACCTGAGAAGGAGGATTGCAGTTTTCTTAAGATCCTATTTATCTCATTGAATGGTTTTGGTTTTCAAATTGATTGAACTTCAGACTGTCAAGGATGCCAGGCTTTTGTCTAATGGTGAATGTTCTTCTCCCAGAGAGTGGACTTTATGAAACTTCTTTGTTTGATAAATTGCTACTGATGTTAAACTCTTTCAGTGTATTAGCATTTTCTCTTTAAATGTTTACGTACTGTAAGTGATTCTGCGTTCCCTGCTGAGAAGCCATTAATTCACATACAGGTGTAATGTACATCTTTCGGTTAAATTCTCATAAAAATAGAGTGTGGCATAGAACTTTCTAACAGTACATTTATCTTTTAATTATAATCATCTAGCCTTAACAAGGGTGAAGATTCTTTAAATTAACAAGAAGCAGCCATTGTGAAAGCTTGATAAATTTGAGGATAAGCAGTAGAAACAAATTTTGCTACAGGGTTTCAGCTGTACAGTCTATGGTCTTCTACGCTTCCATTGTGATAATATAGTCCAGTTATTATACTGTTCGTTTAATAAAAATTACATACAATTTATTTGCTCTGCTAAAACAGCATTATCTGTTTATACATAGCTGATAATGTCAGCTCAAAAAAGTTACAGGAACTTCATGCCTTACTTCTCTTATCGCAACAGTGTAGAAGGGAAATAAACTGTGTTTTATTTCTTAGATTGCTAAAATCAGCACAAAAGGTTGGTTGATCCAATTACAAGGCAGCGGCATGCACACTCTCCCATGCGACAGGCTTTTCTCACCCTGGTGGTTCCTATTGCAGACCTTGGCATTGCTGACATGATGAACTGTTTGCAAGACCAGTTCCATAAATTGTTTTAACGGTTTGGATGGCAATATTGCTCGTATACATGATTTGATCGCTTTGGTTTTCATTCAGTGACATTGACAGCCTGTGCTGGCTCATGATGATTTTCTGTGGTATCTAGAAGGAATTCTTTAAAGCTTTAAATGTCGTCAAATAGGCAGCATTTCTCCTAAGGGCTGTCTTTATACCTTGCTGTGATGGCTTGTTGACTGTTACAAGCAGTTATGTCTCAATGATCAACAGTAATCAGTTTTTGTTTCTGTTGAAAGTAGAAGATAACTTCACCAAGCAAGGAGTTCATCATGTTGAATTTACAGATTTACATTGAGACTTACACAATTATGCCCAGGCCTGCTCTGAAATGTCCAGATCTGTTATTTGCAATACAACTATGAAGTACAAATTACTGTTTTACAAACTTCAGTGAAGTTTGGGAGTGTGCAAAATACACATCTTACTAAGAGATTATTAAACCTATTGATAAGTTCATCTTTTGAGCTTTTTCTCAGCTAACAATAAACACTTTCATAAATTCTGAAATTTACTTATGTACTCTTCATTATGGTCAAATAATATAGGTTTCAAAGCACCGTGTATGTGATAGAATTCTGGGATACTCTGTGCCACTGAACATAACAAATTAGACAGTATTACTCTTTAATTCTGTACTGATAAGAAACTGCAAATTACTTTCAAAGGCATCAGAGCTGCTTTTGGAGAAGAAATATATAGCACATCATTACCAGCAAAGCCCATGTGGTTCCTGTTGCTCTTCTTGTAGAAGCTAATCAAATTATTGAAAACTAGTGACAACAGAAAAAAGATTACGAGATTCATGATTTAAAAAATAAATCAAATTATTTTATGTCAAAAGGAGTTGATAATATAACCTATTGAAATGCTAATGAACATAGCATTATAATTCAAAAGTCTGACATAATCCAATTAAAAATATTTTCAAAACAAATTTATAAACATTACTATTATTAAATCCATCTTTGATCCACAAAGCTTTCTTTAAAATATCATTTGTATTCAGCACATTAAACATTTTAAGCAGTATCGGGAATTTTAATAACCTCCCAGTATAGTACATACTTTTTGAAGATTTTTTACATTTTGTTTGATTACATTATCTCTATTACATTTAATACCAATTATTAGAGCTTTGACACTGTGTGATCCAGAATAAAAACTATTGATCACTTATACTGTAAACAACAACCTAATTAGGTTCTGATTACAAAAGAAATTGCTGATTTGATGAGAGTTACCTTTGGAAATACACTTATGTATGTAGTAGAGGAAGAAATGGCGTTTCATATGGCTAGCCATGTTACCACAAACAAAACAGAGCACTCAAGCTTTTTTCCGGGTGTAAATTAAAAGCATACTGAATTCTTAATTAAAAAAATAAATTGCTTATTAAACAGGCAAGAGAGAAAAAAACCCTAAGAGTCTGACACTTAATGAGATTTTTACAGGCATCACCACGCAAATATTGGAGGATTTTTAGAAGTTGGATGTGGTGTGGATGATGTCAATTTAGCATGGTGACCTTGTCAATGCAGTCATTTGCTACAGTACTGGAGTATGCAAATTGCTTAAATTTTTTCCCCTTTCAGTCACTAAAATGCCATGTGTGGAGTGCTCAATGAACAAGCTTAGGCTGGGCTTTATATATTCCTTTAATACATTAATTTTATCAATATAACAATAACATAGGAGCTATCTCAATACAGAATGTACATACAGATGATCTACTGTTTAAATTGTAAATTTAACCAGTTCAGTTGTGTGTAAATTAAATCATGGGCTACCGTAAACACATACAAATCATCTTTTTCATTTAACATAATGGAACAGGCATTATCATTAGTATTATTAGGAGTGTGTATACTCTGCCATGTCAAATAACCTGATTATTGCGTTTATGTTTCTTCTTAAAAGTAGTACACACAAAGATAAAATTCAGACTGAACTGAAATATATGGCTAAGGTTTTGCACTATTTAATATTAATTCCACAAGCTAGTCCAATGAAAGAGGCACTGAAGATGAACCTTTCAGTTATTAGTAGAAATAATAGCAATTGAGGCTTTCCCCTGCCCCAGTGCAGGCGGTGACATCCACCAACGGCAGCAGTCCTCCAGGAGTGTCGGTGCAGTGACTGGGTCAGTAACGAGGAGCGCAGCCTCGTTTCATTGACTCACGGCTGCTTCAAGAGAATGTGCAGGGAGGTATGGAGCACTGAGCAGGAGCCGTCCATCTGTCTTCACTGGGGCACTGGCTACTTTCCATTGAACAGCTTCATTCCCACTGTGTCATTAGGAAGAATTAGGAGGAACAGGGATTCTTAATCATTTCAAAGCATTGCATGGACAGACTCTGTCTGGAGACCTATTCCCAGCCTTTTTTTTTTAATGGAATTATGTCCCTCTAAGACCCAACCTTTTGAATATGAGGCTGTTCACAATTTGAGGGATGTTGCAGTTTGAATCAGTAGACTGAAAACATGAAAATATACAGCTTTGCTAAGCCTGAGCAATTAGTCTGGAGATGAAGAAAACAGAGGAGGAATCACCTTGAAATCTCAACCTAATCTTAATTTGTGATTGTTGGCTTAATCATGACAATATTTCCATGGAGGGGAGGTGGTGAGAAACAACTGAAGGAGAAGAGCAAAACTCAGAACAGCTCCCTGAAGGGACATACATTTTGTGTATGTCAAGTGACAGGAGTATCTCATAGTTAGCGCTGGGACACATTGAAATAAAAGAGCTGGATTCTGCTAGGAACAGCAGCTCCTTCAGAGCAAGCAGTAAAAGATGGAAGAATGAGAATTTATTTGTACAGCAATTATAACTTTCTTTTATCAAATGCAATTGTTTGTCTTCAACACCAAGGTGGATCTACCTCACTGAAAAATATACGTTCACTGACAGGATTTCTGCATTCAAACTATTCTGGGCTAAAGAGGCCTCCAAGGTTGTTTTATGCCCATAAGGTTAGTCAGATTCTACCCGATGTCCCTGACATCAAATAGAAATATATTTGCTTCTGATGAACTTGGCAGAGAAATTAATCCAGTGACTTGTTAAATATTTCTCATCTTTAAATATTTGCTTTTTCTTACCAGCTCAGTTCCCCCTATGACATTTCAATTATTGGCTATTTCAGCTTCTCCTTTAACGTCAGAAGGTCATTTTCTCCATACTCTACAGTAATCCACTTTATAGATTTGCCTCAGTGTAGGGTTTTTTTTTTTTTAATTACAGCCTTCACTTCTGAGGAAAAAAATGTGATCAGGAATATGTCTCTACTGAATGACCAACACCTTTAAAGGGGGAGGAAATTGCAAGTTCCTATTTTATCTGTTTAGCGCTGGTTTGACTAGAACAAGCTAAAACATGATGCTGCTATTCCCCAGATGGAATTTAAAATTTGGTACTGAATAAGGATTAAAAAGTTTTAAACTCTCACAATCTTTTAGAAATATTTAAATACTTCTAATGTATTTTCCAGTTGGAATTTCAGTCAAAGAGATAAAGTCTCACTAAGTAGTATTTTTTTCAAGAGTAAGAAGTTTCATTGGGAAATTTTGATGGGTCCATTTTTAAGGTAAAATCAGGGAGGGTGATGAATTCCCATTTTTAACTCGATATAATCTTGACTTTCATACACCATTGTTCCATGTTCTCTTCATCTGAGTATGTTTGCCTTCAGGGGACGGTTATGCTTAATAGATACATATTAGATATGGTCAACTCAATAATCAGAAGCCAAGTCCTGCAATTCCTACTTAGATGCTCCATCTGTCACTCATAAAAGCCAGAGCAACAAATTCAAGATGTGGCCTAAAGATTATCTGAAGTTTAAAAGAGTACAGAGTCTACCAATTTCTCAGTAGCATTTCTTATCAATATAGATTGTGGTATTATAAATTGGTACCATCTAGACTACTCACTAAAGTTCTCTGAGCGCATTTAACCAGAGCAGCTGCAGTTTCTGCTGTTCTACCTTTGCCAGGTGCCAATAGCTGAACTTTGTCATGCATATGTTTAGAGCTAATTGCTGCCTAGATTACAGCAGCCAACCTGATCCCTCTTCAGCAAGGGTTCCCTTAGCCCATTTTCCCCTGCTTTTAGTGATTCCAACACACTTTAATTCTTTTGCACTACTTTTTAATCTGTCAAAAGGAGAATTTCCTAGAATCTAGAAAAAAATGAGTCATAAATTTAAGGGCAATTTTCTTCAAATTCCTCCTGCCAAAATACCACAATAATTGACCTCTTATGGACTTCTACCTTCCAAAGCATTGAATACCCCCTGCCCAGCACCTTCAGTCCTTATGAAACTGAGCAGGAGTTTTGGGGATTCAGCTTCCAGTAAATGAGGCCATGTTTGTTTTCAGGCTTCTTCAAGCCACTCATTCTACGAATTGATGTTATGGATAAACGTAAGTAATTAGAGAGGGTGTCGTGGCATTATGCTACTCTCCATGTTGGCCAGCTCATGTCTAACAGTTTTCCAGCATTGGTACCAATGATGCCAAGTTCCTCATGGCTCCTTCAGCTGGACATTGCTTTCACAGTAGGAGATGACGTTCAAAGAAGTCCTGCTGTTGTAAGTGCAAAAATGTTATGCCTTTTATTGTTTTATTCTTGTCTGAAATATAGCCCTCATACCACCCTTTTCTGAGTTCATCCTCCTGATCTACTTGGAAGTGCCAAAGAGCTGAAAAGGTTTGACTGATGCCACCCAGTTCTTGGTATCAGTCTCAGTAACCCAAGTCCATCTCAGGTCAGTAATCTCAGTCCGTATTTACTGACCAGTTGCATAAAAGCAGTACCACAGTGGGCACTAACAGGCAGCAGCATTCTTCTGGCTGACCACAGATGCCCTGGTAACACGAGGTGTGTTGGCACTAGCTGCTCTGCATTGTACCTAGCCTTTGTGTCTACTTCATCACCCAGGCCTGTCTAGCCCATGCGAAGTTCACTCAGACCACACTAATAAACCTCTGCAGAGCTACAAGCTGACAAGTAGATCATGCCAGGCTTGCTAGCTCCAACTCTTTAGCTGGTTTGCAAAGAATAAGAAGTTAATTTTGACCACTGCACTTGTCCTTAGGTGGAAGCTTAAAAGGTACAAAAGCTAAACCCCTTAGATTTACTGAAGCACAGGGAGATATAAACTCCTTCAAGCACAGAAGACAGCAAATCTGCTGAAACTCTGGAGTAATTTTCAAAATAAAATTAAAGCATCATGGTCCTCTCCTGATAATGTTTATGGAATAGGATATATATGACAGAAGAAAGCTTTTGTCAAGAACAGGAGAAAGCCTGAAGATGCAAAAATTACTGTTTAGGGAACCACCATTTATTTTAGCGGGAAATACTGCAGACAGCACACTGCTGAGAAATAGAAATGTGTGTCCCGATAGGTAGAAGACCGATAAATCTTTTTTTTTTTTTATTTGACTTTGTGAATTGGTCTATGGAAATTGTTCCCGTTTTTGAGAGGTGAAGCAATTCCCTTACGAGTATGCTAACCAAAAATGCAGCTGATGGGAGCACAGCGTCTCTTTCCCACATCCCCAAACCTGATTATCAGCAATGACATCCTCTGCACGCTTTGGCGTGGGGCAAAGGCTTTAACCCCTAAGTGAAAGTTAATTCAGGAAGAGTGTTTGTAAGGATTGTTAGCGGTGGAACAAAGCCCCACAGTGGATTGCATCTGGCAGTCGGGAGTGCGCAACCCAGACTGAGCTGAGTCACACACTGCTTGGAAAGAAAAGTAAGTGGAGGTAAAAACTGAAAGCAAAAATACGGTCTTGAATTTTACATTATGTCCTCTCTGGGAGGGTTGCAGTAGAAGTGAGGCATAAACCCAACCTCTACCTCTTCCCAGTACCCTCCGTTGTTTCTGCATAAGAAAAAAAAAAAAATTTCCAAAAGGCAGGTAGTAGAAGAAATTGCTTCAAAGCACTGCAACACGTGGGAAACTTAACTGGTGGCAATTACCAATGTCCGTGTTCTCCCCACCCCCAAAATTATTGCTCCTGAGTTTGCTTAACAGGGTTTGTATGAAGGTTTTTGTAGCATTACGTAGTGCTGAAATGATTAGCTGTGATTAGTACCGCTCATGCTGGGAAGGTGTATGTGTCTCTCACCTGAGGCCATGTCTAAATTTGCACTTTTTGATTAAAGTGCAAGTTGACAAGAGCTGCAGCAAAGAGGAAATAGCAGGGGAAGGCTCAGGTAAAAGTAATTTTTGTTACATCGCAATGATAAAGGGACTAATTGAGGGTGGGCAGACAGGATGCAGATAGAGGTAACTGGTAGCATTTGGACCCAGGAAGACTGGCATTCACTGTGAACTGAGGATATCCAATGTTAGTATTTTCCTGCTTTTTTTTTTTTGCTTTTTTTTTGCTCTTTTTCCAAAACTTTCTGTCTAGAACACACTTCCATTTTCTGGAGGAAATTCTTACACGAATAGTTACCTTCTTGTGTAAATTCTATGCTGTCTTATGGATTTCTGTACATCTCACTGCAGGTTATTATGTGTCAGGTCTTCAGTCGTAATGGCTGGTAATTTGTTGTAAAAAAAATAAAAAAACTGTTCACTTGTTCCTGTTGACTTAGACATTGCTCTGAGGACATTGCTCTTTGGACCGTCCACACTTTGGAAGTCAGTTCATGATGTTTGGCGTTTTCTGTTAGCATAATCCTCCTGCATTAGTATTGTACATATCCAGAAAACAATCCCTCTCAATAAAACATTATTCTCTTTTTTTATTAAAAAGCATGTTTTTGTGAGAAAGATTTCCTGGTTGTTTGTTCTGTTTTGATTTACACAAAAGAAAGGAAGCTTGACTGGCAAAAAAAAAAAAAAAAGGAAAACAAGCTTATTAAAGGTTGATCTCATTGTTCCCTGTTGTTTTACAGTCCACTATGATCTAAGAAAATAAGAAATAAAGCTTTTCCCTTTAAATATCCATGCATTTGCTTGCTCCCTAGTCTTTTTGTGTTAGTGAATGTGGCCTGCAAAATTACAATGAGCAGGGAATATCAGATGGAAATGATGGAAAGACGGGCACAAGAGCGGCCAGCTGGCCCTATTCATACTTGTTCACTCTCTGGCACGCAAACACGCCTCCACACCCATCCCACCCCTTCATCCTGCCAGGCCAGAAAGAGAGGGCTCGCTCCTATTTTCACACAATGGGAGCAAAAGAGCTGCAAAGGCTTCGAAGACAAAAGGGTCTGTGGGGTGGGGGGGATATTTTAGGAAATGCAGAGTGTGCTGGAAGGGGAAAGGGAAGGTGGACAAACAAGCTTTCATGATGCACTTGCTCGTGTTGATGACTAGAAACCAGGAAAATTATTTCAGCATTTAGTCATATTCAAACTGAGACTTAACAAATGAATATATTATGGGCAAAGAGCAATCACACCCACCCGTGAAAAAACTGCTGCACAGCAAAGGGCAGGCCAGAGCATCTACCATTTTAAGGCCAGAGAGTTTCAACTGCTGTTGTCTCGGAGAGGGAAAGCAAGGTTTGGGGGCAGGATGCAAGAAGGAAAGATGGGAGTAGTAGAAATGCATGTAATCCAAGAGGAAAGAGCTGCTCTTTTACGGCTGAAAATACTTTCCCAGCTAACACAGCAGCAGGTCACCATCCCACATGTTCACCATCATGTTTTGGCAGCTCCAGAAGGGGCTGGAGTTGCATGGGGTGATGCAAGCAGGAGATGTTTAGCTGTCCTGGCATCGTTTGCTGCTCAGATGATCTGTGTTTTTGGAGGGGAAGGCAGCAGAATCTGTATGGGAGCATCCAACAGCTCAGCTTGGGTTCCTGGACCACCTATTGAGGTTCCTTGGATTTAGGAGTCACTCTGCTGCTATCACGGTCCTGTGCATAAAGTGCTGCAGGTACTTCAGCTCCTGCAGTGCCATCTCCAAGTGTTTAACCATTTCAAAGACACAGAGTTCGGGAATGTGATGCACAAAAGCAATCAAAATACTTGAGAGTGTGAGTTAGCATTAGCCTTTCCTCCTACCTGCTTTCTCTCTCTCTATGCTGCCACAGCACCAGCGCTGTGGAAGAGGAGAGTAGGGAGGGAGAGACAGCAGCGAAGCCTCCGTTCGAGAGGTACAGCTCCATGACAAACTCGCTGAGCAGCAGCCTCTCCGGGGACAGATGAAACCAAGCTGTGTTCGACACCACTAAGCAGCCAGCTATATGTGACCAGATGGGTTCTTTTGTGTGCGTCATCTGTGGGTTTGATTTTTAGGTTTTGTTTTGTTGATTTTTTTATTTTTTTTTTAACTTTTAATTGTTACTATTCACACACAGGATCCCTTTGACAATTTCCCTCTGGGTTGAGAGATAATGGCAACAGGGCTACTTCTACTGGACGAAGACCAACTGGGTAAGTTAGTATCAGGGTTCTGCCTAGAAGGTGCACAAACAAAAGCCGTTGTGCCACATCATTGCCCTTCTTCCACATGTCTATATTTTGCCATTAGTAAAGAATGATGCCTCATAGCATCAATCTCTTGTCATGACAGAAAGGACCAGTGTCCTCATGAAGAAATTGTATTTTCTCTCCACTGTCCTGGATGCTAGGTGTTAAACAAACAACACCCATCGCACCAGCCAATTTGTTTGACTTTTGGTAGGAATGTTAGTAAGGGCTAGTGATACCCAGATAAGTAGGGTTATCTACTTTAGATGATGTTTATAGAATCATTTCAGTTAAATGGGTTGAGTTATGCAGAGACATTTTAAATGACAGCCTGGTAAGCAGATGAAGAAAGCAGTTTGACATCTTCAAAGCAGGCATGGACATGCTAGAGGGGGCAAATTGGCCAGCTTCCCGTTAGGAGTTTTCTTAGAGATGCAGTTCCAGTGTGCCATTAAATCAGTAGAGGGTCTCAGCTGTCTAGGACATGGATTTTGAAAGGTGGTCTTAACCCTTTTCGAAGCAAGCTCCTACAGCTCTCCAAACCACTCTGCCCAAGCAATCGGCCAGCCCCAACGCTTGCACAGCTTCTGTGTTGGCAACAAAAACTGTCTGTGTTATTGTCTGCTTCATGCTGAATTCTGTTTTACATTCAGAGACAGGAGTATGATTTCCTGAAACAATTTTTTGTTAACAATAAACTCAATTGTTTTGGTGATACGCATGTCTTTTTTGGCCCTGAGTACAAATTACACCCCCTAATTCTGCATTGCCAAATTTTTTTATCTATATTAATTACAGAAAACTGCAGAGCAACAGCCAGGAACAAGCCAAAACAGGGTCTGGGAAATGTTGCTCCAAAGTAATTGTGAGAAGGTTTTTTGTTGTTTTTTTTTTTTTTCCAAAGAGGATGCTAGAAAATATGCTGCTTTGAGGTAGAAAGCATAATTCACAGAGTCTCTAATAAAAAACACATTTATGTTTTGTAGCATTATAAAATAAAGACTGGTAGTCTATTGCTTTGGAAGGACCTGGCATTCAAGCCTCTGAATTGCTATTGTATATATTTTTTAAAAAAAGAACAATATTCCACCAACATTCGCATCTAAACAGATGATATTTATCTCTGGGTTTGCAAGTGTGCCACATCCCTCTTGCTTTCAAAAGAGACATTAATGCAAAAATCTTAAAGAGAGACAGTTGCGAAAATGTCTCACAAAGTACCCACACAGAGATATAGAAGCATAAAACCAAAAATTAAAAAATAAATCTACATTCACCAATGCACCGCTGACTTCATTCTGGATTGGAGAGGCTTCAAAGGTAGTATTAACCTGGCTGAGCAGTAATATTTGCCTGTTTGTCAGAGGTCAGAATCTGTGGCTATAAATACAGTTTAGCTTTTATTTGTCTCCAAAACAATATTTGTCAATACTGCAGTGCTGTTTTGAGCAGATCAATGGCTGCACATAACTCACTGCCTGAGGGCTTTATTATTAATACAAATGTAGGTAGGCTAAATATTGAGTGACATTATTAGAAAGGGATTGTCCTTCCCTCTGTGACTTTGACTGATGTCAAAAGCTCCCTGACACATAGCCAGGATTCTGCTCGTACTTGCAAGAAACTCTCTCTCCCTCTCTGCCCATCATGGGAGTTGTTGAAAAATCTAAGGAAGATTATTCAAACTGAGTTTTGGAGTGTTAGCAACCTGAGTTACCATACAGAAAGAAGTTTGCCTTCTTGGGTGAAAGGCTGAGTCATCTCTGTTCAACCTCCTCAGTGGGATGGGATTAGACCAATTTGTGAGAGGCTCCAGAACCTTCGTCCTCCTTAAATGTAGCACACAGGGCTGTGGCATAATTAAGAACTAGCATGTCCTGGTGTCTCCAGTTTAAATTAATGTCTCATTTCAAATAAAGAAAGAAGCACATGTAAAAGAAAAATATTTACTGCTGAAGCAGGAGACTTCTCCACTTACAACCTGGTACCTGTGTCACCTCAGACAGTGCGATCCTCGCACATCGGGGTCTACATGGATGTTATACTGCCACATTAATCTGACCTGAGGTTGGTCACAAGACCTCTTAGTGCAGTCCAATGCCTGCTGCGCCTCAAATGCCACCACTTGCTACAGCCCCAGTGGGCATCAGAAGCAGCCAGAAGCGAAACTAAGGAAGATGCTTTCCAGGCATGCAGCTGGCTGTAGAAACCGTCCTGTCAGGTCCGGTGGTGCCCAAGTATCTGATAAGTGATTAGGTGACTGACTGGTAGCTGTACTGTGTTGTTCCCTTGAATAATATTCAACCTGAGTTCATAACAGAAATTCTGTTGACCAAAAAAGAGATAAATAGCTACATATAATGCCCTTGGTTGCTAGCACATTAAGTATTACTGTGAGATTTCCTCCTGTCGTGGTTTAACCCCAGCCGGCCACTGAGCCCCACGCAGCCGCTCACTCACACTCCCCCAGGTGGGATGGGGGAGAGAATCAGAAGGGTAAAAGTGAGAAAACTCATGGGTTGAGATAAAGACAGTTTAACAGGTAAAGCAAAAGCCACGCACACAAGCAAAGCAAAACAAGGAATTAATTCACTACTTCCCATGGGCAGGCAGGTGTTCAGCCATCTCCAGGAAAGCAGGGCTCCATCATGTGTAACAGTTACTTGGGAAGACAAAAGCCATCACTCCAAACATTCCCCCCACCCCCCTTCTTCTTCCCCCAGCCTTATATGCTGAGCATGACATCACATGGTATGGAGTAGCCAATTGGCCAGCTGGGTCAGCTGTCCCGGCCACACTCTTTTCC
>NW_009235362.1:157257-162743 GCF_000690835.1 Fulmarus glacialis
CCAGCCCCTGCACACCTGGCAAGGCACGGGAAGATGAAAAGTCCTTGACTAACATAAACACTACTTAGCAACAACTAAAACATCTGTGTGTTATCAACACTATTCTCATACTACATCCAAAACACAGCACTATACCAGTTAATAGGAAGAAAATTAACTCCATCCCAGCTGAAACCAGGACACTCCTGAAGTGAGCATATATATGTATGTTTAGATAACCCTTTTTTTTTTTTAACCAATTTTTATAATAAATGAGACAATCTTGTGCTTACTTGAAATGTAGAAGTGAGATTTTTAAAAATACCACTCAGTATAGAAAAGGAATATTTTTCTGCTGAAGAACACAAAATTTGTGTAGTCAGGGGGTTTGTCTTATGATTACAGACTATCTACACTTGACAATAACTTAACTTTCAACACCCAGTGACATTAATTTCACTTGACTTCCTGTCTTAAGGTCAAAAACATTAATCAGCACTTCTATCATTAGCTCAGTTTCCTTTTCTATTAAGCGATTATGATCACTTACTATTAATGAGTCGTGAAGTTTTAATAAATTTTTGCTAGTGTGAAATTGCTAAACAGTAATTATGGCATATACTGTATGGATGGTTTGTTCCACAATGTACATTTTGCTTAATGTTGGTTAGAAACATCTACAAAAAACAACAGAAAATAATTAACTAGTTACGGCTGAGAATGTAGAATGGCCTTTTTCACCACATTTATAGTCAATAAAAAGACAAAGCAGGTCATTTTTATTGTCACTGCTGGAATTATTGTATTTCTGGACCTTGTGACTTTTGCAATTCTTTATATGATTATGGCACTACCAAGGCTGCTTGCTGAACAGGAGATGAAAGAAAATATCACATCTTTTAAGAGCTATTGTTTTAACTTGTGTTATATTTCTACTGTTCTGGCATTGAAACAACAAGGTTAAAAAACAAAAGCCAGACCCTTTCTGTTAATACAGAAGAGAAATAACACAGCAAGTCCCATTGCCAAAAAGTAATGTCTGAATACTGGCTTGGCTTTCCTATAGCTTGCCATTACTCACAGACACATCTAAACAACCAATGCCAGATGCTCGTTTGGAGCTTGGCTGAGGTTTTTATTGGTTAACTGACTTTTTAAAATACTTGTCAACCAGGAGCTGGACTAATGATGGCTGATGAACTGGAAGGTAACTCTGAACACTGAACATATCAAGAGGGTATATTGAAGAAAACAAAGGAGGTTGCAGCAATAACACTCTACTTTCTCTACTAACTGCCCCCTGTTCCCAATTTTCTTGTTTACTGATATCAGTGAAATTTGCTGAGAAGACTATATCTGCTAGAGCCACTGCAGATGTACTCCCTTTTGTACTGAAGCCAAATTTTCTGGACCACCCAAGTGGAGGAATGGACTCAACTGAGGCACACTGGCTTCACTGAGCGCTATTTCTGTGACATTACGCCCATCTCACAGCAGTCAGGTACTTAAAAATGTAAGATTAAATCCTTTTCAGTGTTTGTTGTTATACTGATGGTAACATGCATTGAATGGAAGTTGTGTTGCCTGTTTTGAAAGCCCCGAGTGGGAAGTCATTTGGGTCAGTACTGTCCCTTTTCAGTAAATCTCGTCAACCGGTGCTGAAAAATTGAAGATGGTTGCAAGAAGAGCCAAAAGGATGATGCTAAGAGTCTGTGAAAAGCATGGCTAATAGTATATCTCTAACAGTGCAATCTCATCACAAAACCACTATGTATTGTCTTGAACCCTGACTGTAGTACCTAAAAAGGAACAGAAATTAAAAAAATAAAGTTTTCCATCCGATAGACAAAGCTTTAACAAGGCTGGCTAGCTGGATGTTAAATCTATACCAGTTCAGAATAGAAAAGTGTCACATTTTTAGCAGAGAAGGTAGGTAAACATAGGAACAAGTAAACAAGATTTGTAGTGTGTTCTCCATCATTGAACAAAATCTTTAAAACCAGACAAGGTGTTTTTCCCAGAGAAAAGCTGTGTCCAAAAAATAATTCAGGAAAGTCCTACACCTTGCATAGTGCCAGAGGACAGCCTCTTAGTCTATAATGGGTAAACCCATTTCTCTAGTATATAGTTCTCTACTGTTTGGGGTTGCCACTTTGAGATGTCAGAATGGAGTCTTTGAAGATTCTTTGTATTCTAAAATGCAAGAACAAGACGCTATTCTTCTGATTATTTCAACCATGGAGCAATCACCGCAGATCTTGACTGACAGCATATGTGTATATGGATGGGAAGGCTGGCATTGTGTAGATCTGCAAAGTGTCTCATATTGGTTCACTCCTGTACTGGAGAAGGATAACACCAGCAGGGTGCAGTCAGAGATGTTGCTCCAACAAGTATTCTGTCATACCACTGTAGAACCAAGTGGCATGATTCACAGCTGTATTTCAGTTCAAACCTAGTGTTAAGTCTATCAGATATTGAACAGGTCCTCGCTTTCCGTTATAAAAATGGTGAATGCCCTGGATCAGTAGAAGAGAATGTCTTGCACAGCCTAGGATTAAATAGAAGTAAAAACAAACTAATCAGCTTCCTGTGTCTTCAGCAAAAGCTGTAAATAGCAGTTCTGTCCAAAGTACACCGTTGCACCGTACTGCTGGGACAAGGTCATAACTTTGTTGGTAGCTGAGTGACCATCTGTCCTTGCAGATGTTAGAGTGTCAACTCCTTGGAGAGTTATAAATCAACATCAGTCCATACTGGAGGAGCTGCATTGCTCACCAGCAGTTACTGGGATCCCTGACTGTATGACTTGTACTAATCTGAGGAAGATTATTAAAACATTAATTCATATCTCTTGTCCTCATCTTCCTGGCCTGATTCTCACAATGTTCATTACTAGGTAATGTGCAGCTATATCATCTAAGTTTTATAACTCTCTGAGGATACTTTGGGTCAAAAATGAGCTTGAGATTCCAGGGCACAAGAGAAACATAATTTTTATCTGAAGAAACAACAAAGTGTAGGGAGAATTATGACCAGCAAAAGTCATCATGGCCAAGTATCTACCGAAAGCAATTTTACTTTAATTGCACCTGAAACTGACAATTCCTGAATATGTAGAAAGGCCGGTAGTTGCTTTGTGGGGATTTGCAAGGAGCCACTGAACGGTGCCTTGGTTACATGCACTGTATAGGATTACTAGGAAAGCCCAGCCATGCATATAAGGACATCCAGTTAACTTAAAACGCATAGTAACTCCTATAATCAAATTTGTTGTATAAAGATTAAGCAATCTCAAGAATGAGCAAGTGATTGGATCATTAACACCTTTCCCTCATTCATTAAGGATCCCAAGACTCCTTAGTAAGCATGACTGGTGCTGCTACAACACAGTAGGTTACTTGCTCGATAGTTGAGGTGCATGACACAACATTCATATTTGTGTAGCCATGCTCTGAAAATGCCCCTTGGGTAAGTGGGCAGCCAAAGCAGGTGCAGCAACATGCAGGGCTTGAGACAACTGCACAATGACGTTTTCAGCACTGGCAAGAGTTGTGCCCTAAGCTTCTCCAAATACCATTCTCAGTACCTAGGGACTGCTGAAAATGCAGGCTCAATCCAGTTTTCAAGGTTGGCAGTGGCTGGACAAGGGTTCAAAACACTGAACCCGGGCTTGGAAACTTAAAGCACTAAGGATGGGGGTGAGTCTAGGCACATACGTCTTTTAAAGAAGGAGCACAAACACCTCTTGGAGGCAATGGGCAGATCACAGGACTGCTTTTTATCCATATATAAAAGGAGGTGATAAAGACAACAGGCCTTTAATGGAAAGTTGTCACCGGCATATGGTGACGTCTGGCTAGGGCGTGAGATTGTTCAACCAAGCAAGTGACGCTAAGGCAAAGTCAAAGCTTGTTTCAAAGCTCATTCCTCACATTTGACAAGAGTTTGTGTTGCCAATGTCATTGTTTCCTCTCTCTATGCTAGTTTCTGTCTACTCTTTTTATGGCTCTGTACTCAATTACGGGATGGCAGAGTATCTCTAGGTTTAAAATAACAGTGTATATATATGCTGTAAATTCACATTAAAACAGATTTCAAGTTGATAATATGCCCTACACTTGCTCAGAGAAAAAGCTCTACATTTTAATCCCCTTCAGTTTTGAAACACTTTCAGTCCATTAGAGCCGCATAAATACAAGGCACAAAACAATAACAGGCTACAAATCAATATATTTGCACAGCCAGACCTAAATAAATATGATCCAATTGCTGACTCGAAAAACTGAGAATAGTCCAAAGTTTCCAGAGTAAAATGCCGTTGATGGAGTAACATTCAACTGCGTGCAAGAAACCCTGACCCTCTTGTCAGGTGGCACACTCAGTACAAGGTATTAGGAAGGTATTTGTCAACAAGGAAGACCAATCTTCCGATAAAGTAATGGAACAGTTAAAATTTACCACGGTGTGAAGTGGGCATGGTTCAGCATTAGTGTGGACAGTATGCTGATGAAGTGGGTTGTTAAGTGGAATGAGACACGTTCAGTTCAAATATTCAACAGTGATTTCTTGCGAAGCAAGCATTAGGCCTAGCAGGAACTTTATAAATAATACACAATAAAATCATAGTCTTCAGCTAGGAAATTGGTACTAAGCATACAGACATAAACATACTCACTATAATCACACATGATTGGTATCGCTGCAAGGGAACCTCAGAAAGCCTATAGGAAGAGACAAATCAGAAAGAATGACAACCTCTATTCATTTTGCCTTATACATCTTACATGTTTCTGCTCTGCAGCTGGTTTTGTAATAAACAGCTGAGGATGCTTCAAAAGATCGTACTTCAAACACCTGGGAAAGAAAACGAAAAAAAGAAGAGAGTGTTTTGTTCGCTTTTAAATTACAAGCAATAAAGTCCATTGGATTCAAGCCCCAAGTAGCAATTTAAAGTTCAAGTCATTTTATGCCATGATATTCCTCTCGTGCTTAGAGTTATCACTTCCCGATCCTGACACAAATTAACATTTTAGTGCATCATCCATTAGTAATGGGCACAAGCATCGGAAGGGAAACACACATGAGTAAAGGACAAAAGGCAAAGCAGGCACGAGCGGAATAGCTCCTCTGTACCTCTGGGCGAGCAGGAACCGTCTGCTCTTATGTATGCAGTTCAAACTCATGTTTGTCCCTTCTTCTGTACGATGAAAATACTCTGATAAAGAGTAGATGTGGCCATATTTCACACTAGTCAAAGTCTATAAGCACATATCGTAATAATTGGTGGATTTGGATTAAACAATTTGTATATGAAACAATGTGGTTTTTTTCTTCTCTCCGTTTCCATGAGAAAGGGAGGACTGAAAGGCCTGGGAATTTTTCCATTGTTTTGAGGGTTCAGAGCCCAAAGACAGTGATCTGAGGCATCAGCTCTCTCCCTAGTGCAGTTGCCCCTACTCTAGTCTTCTTGCTGTGGAAAAAATAAAATAAAATAAAATAAAATA
>NW_009235363.1:0-2982 GCF_000690835.1 Fulmarus glacialis
CGGCTCTGCGGCTCCGCCTTGTCCCTCTTTGTGCCTGGGGGACAATGGGGCCTGATGGGCCCGGCCTTAGCCGGACTCCCAGCGTGCTCTGGGGGCAGGCCTTGGCCGGACTCCCAGCGTGCTCTGCGGGTGTCTGCTCTTCTCTGTCGGACCACGGTACCCGCTGCCAACCCTCCGCGCCACAGGCCAGCTCCCTGACAGGCCCAGCGAAAGGGGGACGGCCACCGCCAGTGCTAGCCACCTCCTCCCGGCACATCCAGCCTAGTAGTCACTGCAAGGGAGTGCCGGCACCCAAGGTGCCCATTCCTATGCCGAAGCCCACAGGAGGCAGAGCTCCTGAAGGAACTACTCCCAGCATGGGTTGCATCAGCTTTAATTTGACAGTGGGGTGTGGTGTCGCAGATGGCTGCTCCTAGCTGATAATGCTTCTCATTAGCTCAAAGCAGACCTTCAACCTGTGTGGGTAATAGCTGAGTTTGAGAGGAACGAGAGTGATTGTGTGATTGGTGAGATACTTCTGGGTCCAGTTCTGATTAGCCCCATCCATGCTGGCCTCCCAAGAGAAAGGACTATCCAGGAAGGGGTGGGAGGGCATATCTTGGAGGGAGTCTCCTTCAGTGTAGTGAGTCACAAATTAATGCTCCTCCCTTCTGACCTCTACTGCCAGTGATTCAGATTTTGTTGTTTCAGAGGGTCAGTGTTGTGCTCTCTTCTTTCTCCATCATCTTAATTTGAATCTTTTTGCCATATGATGTGGGCTTGCTAGCCTAGCACTTCTCAACCTATTGCTTTTTTTT
Source organism: Fulmarus glacialis (assembly GCF_000690835.1). Classification (NCBI taxonomy): domain Eukaryota; kingdom Metazoa; phylum Chordata; class Aves; order Procellariiformes; family Procellariidae; genus Fulmarus; species Fulmarus glacialis. The sequence continues at coordinate 798 of NW_009235363.1, forward strand.
TTTCCCATAAGCTGAATGATTGTAGGTCTTCTCAGATAAAGCTAATTATTCTTCTGACCCCTTCTTTATTATTGATTCCAATTTCCTCTCTACAACTTGAGCTCTCTGATACAGTTTTGGTTTTGTTCCTTCCCCTGGAATCGCAGCAGAGAGATTTAGGTTAGATATTGAAGGAAAATATCTAATGGAAAAGAAGATTAAGCAGTAGAATTGACTATGTGGAGAAAAACATATTATCTTCTTTACTGGAGACATTAAAGAATAAGTTAGGTTGGTTGTTCTTGGAAATGACTGTAGTAACACTGACCCTGCTGTGGTGCCAGGTGATTAGCTAACCATCAAAGTTATTTCCAGGCACTCTGATACTGTGAGGATGAGTTTGTTGTGCTATAGTCATGTAATAGCAGCCTATATCTAATTTCAGCCTGTCCTTTTGTTATTTAGTGCAATGATTGCCGCCCCTGCTTCAGACCTGAAAAAGAGCTCATGTACCAGCAACTGACTGTTGTTTCTTTTCTCATTTTATCAACTGGCCATATAAAACCTAACTCTTCTTTTTGCCTCTCTGATTACTGAGTTCCCTCTCTGTACAAGAAGTAGAATGAAGCAGTTGTTGACACTGGCAGGCTGTCAGCCGAGGAGCCTTGTGGTGACACTGCATTTTTGGTACTCTTCTGAGTTCAGGCAGGATGGGAAGTGGAGCTGCACAGAGCAGGTACTGCTGTTCCTGCTGCCTCATTACTGCTTCTCCCCAGAGAGCTGCAGGCAGCTTTTCAAGGCTAAATGTTATCCCGTATAGTGTATGTGTGTGTATGGGAGGGGCAAATGAGGTACTGAGCTGGTGAACAAGCCAGACCCTCCCCGGTCGCAGCTCTGCTCTAGTATCTCAGCGTGTTCCAAGAGGACATGAAGGTATGTAGCTAAAAACTCAACAAGGAGCTTTTTTTTCCTCTTACCAAACAGTATGCTCAGCTTCATGTTTTCAGCAGAGAGAGTTCTGTAATATACAGTGAGAGATTGGAGCTGTACCTCAGCACAACCTTAATACTCTTCATTGTCTAGTAAGTAATTTTTAAGCCTTCTGAATCAGCCAGGGTTATTTCAAAATTTAAACCTTTTCCTCTCATTGTATAGGAATCTCAAAGTAGTCTATAATAAATAGATTTACTCAGTGCACACATCTTCAAAGAAGTAAGATGTTTTCAAGAAAAATTGAATAGGTCAGAAAGTGCTGTCAGGTCTTTGTGGTGTGGAGATAGCAAACAGCTGTGCTCGGTTTATTCCCAGGCACTTGGCAGCACAACTGTGTTGAAGTCCCATCCTACCGGCACATTCAAAACAGTCATTTGTCTTTAACTCCAGCTAGGAGTTCTGATCTACCAACACATTCGGCTAACTCTGAACTTCAATTTGTAAATCTTAAAATGCATAACTTGCTGGGAATCTCACCAGGACATGCTGGGTAATTTTTGGCCTGCCATAAGGAAGTTTTGATCTCTGCGTTCAAATAGGAGCATCATTGTCCTCCTGAAACCGCTTCCCAGCAGCAGACTGTACTGGCAGCAAGATCAGTCATTATCTTGAATAAAATATTCAATAAGCACAATATTCTGATGTGGTTATGTTACTGCGTTTGATTCAACTTTTTTGCTACGAGGCTTGACAAAGGATGGTATTATTTCCCAGGTATCGAGTTGTTTATAAGGTATGGTAAGGAAAAATAAAACAGTATTTTTGTTTTATTCCCTCCTTGACTTTGAAGTGAATAGCCAGAAGAGAGTCTGTCTAAAGGGAAGTCTTTTTAACACTTCACAGACCACTTTGTCACACCGGTACCTGTTAGTGCAGGCCTTGGGAGTCCCTCTTGCCCAGAGGGAGTAGTATTGCCCAGGTGCCAGCTTGGGTGTGCTCCTTGAGCCAGCCTGGCTGCAGGCATTTGTCAGGAACAAGGATTGGAGCGATCTAGCTTTTATAACTAGCTAGGTCTGGTTTGCAGGGTGTTCCTGATACTCATCTATTACAGACGCATCCTGGCAAATCTGACTCTGGTGGTTTTAAGGCAGGAGTGCCCTGGCCCTGGTGGCAGAGCACACATGCTCTGTGCAAAGCCCGGCACCTCGGCTGAAACTGCTGATTAAAGTAGCTTGGGAATAAGGCGCTGGACTGTGAACTGTAGAGGCTGGGG
>NW_009235363.1:3011-29464 GCF_000690835.1 Fulmarus glacialis
GCACGAGAACGGGGCAGGCAGCGGGGATGGCAGCATCAGAAGCTGCTGCAGCCAGAGCTTGTCTAGCAGAGCCCTGAACAACTGATTTGGCCTCAGCCTCCAGGTAAAAGCAGTAATCAGAGGTGGTGGGAAGGGGAAAACTGGAGGAGCTGTGTCGCTACTAATTTTAAAATGCTCCGGGGCAGCCCAGATGTCTTTTTGACCTCATAAATAGAGCAGTCCTGCTGCAGAGCCCTTGAGAGTGAACAGGCACTTCATAGGTCACTGGTTGCAGTTCAAACTCACATACTTTGCTCCCAGTACGGGATAAAATGGAACTGCTCCTCTTTCTGCAGAAGAGCTTGCTCCCGTGGTAGTCTGGGATTATCAGTGAGACCGCTTATCTGAGGAGATCCTATGAAAATCTGCTCCTTAGCAAAACTTGGGTGTTCCTGCAAGCTGCTCATTGTTTCAAGATGTCATTCCCTTGTGCAGGGAGAGGAAATGGAGGAGGGGAAGGAGTCAGCACAGATCCAAGTTGATGGTGGGGTTCCCAGGATGCCTCCGGATGATGTTGACGGGGACGGGAGCTGTGGGGCCAGATGCCCGCACTGACTCCCTGCCAGGGCCTCCCTGCGGCTGGCTTTACCCACTCTGTGTTTGCTGCTTGTGCTGCTTTGAATGTCGCAGAAGGCTTTTTGGATTTGCGCCTTTCTGACTGACATACCTAATTTCTTCTTCCTTGTCCCTTTTAAACAAGCCCTATCCTGTCAGCCACTCTTCCTGCCTCCAGCCCTTCCCCTTGCAGTCTGACTGGTACCTTTGTTCTTTTCAGACTCCAGTCTGGTGTAGTTTCCAGTGTCTTTTCTAACCAGAGTTCTGTGACCTGCCTCTTCAGCATTAGCTAGTTTATCCACCATCTGATCTTCTTTTCCGTAGTCTCCACTCCAACCTGTTTCACACGGTCCTTTCCTACTTCCTTCTCTGACTTTATCCACCCTCCCTCCATCCTCTCTAAATCTGCTGCTTCTGAGAGGCCTACAGCTCATGTATTTATATGTTCCTCCCACAGGGCTCGGGCGTGATTAAAGCAGGTTTTGCAGGCGATCAAATACCGAAATACTGCTTTCCAAATTAGTAAGTATTCTGCTGGTCTTGGTAAGTTTTTAGTACCATTTACCAATTCTTTGATACATAGAGGGGAAGAATGGTCCAATTTTGTAACTGGAGAAATGAATTATTCTTTTTCTGCCTGTTGCACAGAAGCATCAGGTAGAGGAGATCTCTGCTATTAAGTACTTTGAGATTTTCTTGGGTTGGAGGGGGAACCAAACCATAAAAGATGACCTTATCACCCAACAAAAGCTGTAGGATCCTTTAGTCTAGAGACATTAGGACACCAGGAACAAGACAAAATTGGGACAAGAGGTGTGACAAGAGGTGTGAAGACCTCTATATTTCTTTGGTGTGTGGTCTGATATTTTGATTCCTGCCAAACTTCCTTGGAAGTTTTCTGTGAGTTTTACTGGAAGAAGGACTGCTGGATCAGGAACTCTGAATAGTCACTGGCTTTTATGTTCAATAGGGTGGGTTTTTAATGAGTGTATCTTTGTTCTGTGCAATGTGTTCTGTATGGTGAGGTGGGGTATGGGACTATAAATGCCTAATCTGAGAAGCCTACCTGAGGTCAGGCAACAGCATGTGAATCTATCAGCTCAGACCGTTGCTCAGTCTAGCCATGTTCACCCCAGGCACTGTTCGAACAAGTAAGTCCTGAATCATCAGGGAAAGCGTGGCCAGACTCAGCTGGCTCATGTCCTGCCAATTCAGAAGTGTCTACAATCTGTTCCCTTCACCTCTGATTCTGAGATTAGCTCAGACAGCGCAAACCTGGGTCTCCCTGCACCTGGTAGTGCCCCAGACTCGCCCATTGCTGTAGAAAGTACTGGTTAGGAGAGAGAGGAACACGAAGTAGTTAATCCTTGGGTGCATCTGAGCTCTCTCTTGTGAAGCATTTATACTCTTGCCTCTGTTCTAGTGTGGGCAGACCAAAGCACGTTCGTGTTATGGCTGGTGCTTTAGAAGGGGACATTTTCATTGGTCCAAAGGCAGAGGTAAGAAAACCTGTAAGAAAACACTTCTCCATATATCTTGGTATGCTGCTGTAAGGAGGGGCTGTAGCAGTTGGGCTTAAAAGGGCAGTGGTTCCTTGATATCAGCGTATAGATCTGAAGAGCAGAATAGATTGTCACTTTTAAGGGTGTCCAAGGTGGAGTGGGAAGCTTCATTAAATTCTTGTGCCAACCTGCTGACCACAGACCTTTTTCCCAAGTACTTCTATATCTCTCCTTTTTTTCTAGGCTACTTCTAGGTCTGTATGGTTACATCCCCATCTTTTTAACTGGGAACTTAGAAATGGACCCTACTTGGTTGCCTTTTATCTCCCTGGTGTGGGCAAGAAGCTTGCTTTCCACAGTCCTGCTTTTGTCAGCATGTAGTCATATGGTCTCACATTTCTCATGAGCCCTCCAAACTCCATTCCCCCATACCACCCTGTTATGTTTTATATCATGACTGAGCTGGTAGAACAAAGACACCATTTGATAGGCGTCTGTATGTTGGCTTGAAAACTGGTAGGATGGAATGTGCTCTGCAAACGCCAGACTTTCCTACTTGGTATAAAAAGGCCTTGTTTAATCTCGTGAATACTTCTCTGGGAGAGATGTTTGTGATTAATGTTCAGGTTTTGCACTATAGGCTAGAGATAAGTTGTTTTTTAGTGGAATCAGAAATAAGTGAGTCTGACAGATCAAATCATAGTCATAGTGCTCAGAAATGTGATTGTTTGAGTCTCTGATAGATATGCTCTATTGTCGTTTCTGTTTGCTCAGGAGCACAGAGGTCTCCTCTCGATCCGATACCCGATGGAGCATGGCATAGTGAAGGACTGGAACGACATGGAGCGCATTTGGCAGTATGTGTATTCAAAAGACCAGCTTCAGACATTCTCAGAGGAGGTGAGATACCCCATTATGTAATGGTACAGGTGCCATTCAGTGTGTGTATAACACCAGAAGCCTTGGAACTGCAGGAAAGATATGGGACTTTTCCTTCGCTCTTCTTTCTAAATGTGTCCGTTGTTACATTGGGCTCTTTCACCTCTCAGGAGATACTGCACAAGAAGTGTCCAAGCAGAATTCCTCCCCAGATCTAATGTTCTGGCCTGACTGAAAATCTGACTTTCAACATTTGTTATTCACGCTCTCTCTAATGATTCTGCTCTAGGCCAAGTGCTTCTAACTTTTCCTGTTCTGCCTGTGCATCAGGCATATCCACTCAGCAGTGACGTGTTTTGAAGTGAGGAAGGAGAAAACCACAATCCTGTGGTCTGGAAGGAGCTGACCAAAAAATTATTAAATGATTGAGAGCAATAGGTTGTATAAGTGGAGTAGGAATACTTCTGCCTGCTCGTGCTAAGACCATATGCCTTCACCCTTTCTTAGGGTCTGTGTATTTTGGCTAATCCGGCTGACTTTTGGCACTCAGAGTCTTGTTCATCCTTCACAGGACAGGGTCACTCACAGAGTAGATTTTCTAACACTTCTTGATAACTAGACCAGAGCCCTGCTGGTCCTCCAACTTAATAGAGATTATTCACAGCCTAACACAGCTCAGTACCTGAAATTATTCCCTTCTACCTGTCGTCTTGCACCAGTGGTTCCTAAAGTGAATAAATATGCAGAATAGAAATTTTCAGGAAGACACATCTAGCTGCCTTCTGGTTATTGCAGCATGGCTCCTTCTTTTCTTTACCAGCATCCTGTGCTGCTGACGGAAGCACCCCTAAACCCACGCAAGAACAGAGAGCGTGCTGCTGAGGTGTTTTTTGAGACCTTCAATGTGCCAGCACTATTCATCTCCATGCAAGCTGTGCTTAGCCTGTAAGTGTGTTTCATCTTTGATTTGTGCTTGTGAAATGTTGCTGTGAAATCCATTTTTTCACAAACCAAACAAAACCCGCAGAAGACCACACTGATGTCTGACTTATCCCCTTTTCAAGCAAGAACTGAAATTCAATTTTAATTTCTGTAATAAAGAGTTTACAGGAATTTGCTGAACTATGATGAGAACTAGGTTTTTGGGTTTTTCTAGCCCCCGTTCATGTGAAATCTCTGCTCCCTGAGTTAAGCCTGGATGTGCTGCATGCTTGGGGTCACTTGGAATTGCTTGTTCTGACTTGATTGTTTGCCCCTTTGCTAGCTACGCTACTGGGAGGACTACAGGAGTGGTGCTGGACTCCGGGGATGGCGTTACCCATGCGGTTCCCATCTATGAAGGCTTTGCCATGCCTCACTCCATCATGCGGATTGACATAGCTGGCCGTGATGTCTCACGCTTCCTGCGTCTCTATCTCCGGAAGGAAGGCTATGACTTCCACACAACCTCCGAGTTTGAGATTGTCAAGACCATCAAGGAGGTGATGTACTGTCTGTTTCTGTGTTTATCCAAGAAGGGATTTCTGCCCAAGGGAAGTTGTGACTCGTGAAATCTAGTGAGAAGTGCCAGCCTACCTAGCTCTGCACCTTATTCCTTTATCTACCTGAGGGGAGACTAGGGCCACTAAGAAGATTAAAGGACTGGAGCATCTCTCATATGAGGAAAGGCTGAGAGAGCTGGGACTATTGAGCTGTGAGATGAGAAGGCTGGGGAGGATCTCATGAATGTATGTAAATGTCTGAAGGGACGGTGCAAAGAAAACAGAGCCAGGTTCATTTCAGTGATGTCCAGTGACAGGACAGGATGCACAAACTGAAGCACAGGAGGTTCTGTCTGAACATAGAACTTTTACTGTGAGTGTGACCAAGCACTAGCCCAGGTTGACCAGGGAGTTGTGGAGTCCCCATCCTTGGTGATATTCAAAAGCCATCTGGACATGGTCCTGGGCAACCTGCTCTAGGTGACCCTGCTTGAACAAGGCGGGTGGACAAGATGACTTCCAGAGGTCCCTTGCAACCTCAGCCATCTTGTATTCTGTGAGACTTACAGTCAAGGTCGCATCTAATCCCTATTGAGGGGCTGTTGACATGGAGGTGAAGGCAGGCTGGTGGTTCAGAATCTGCTTTGCATTTATCTGTGCTGCAGTTTCTCAGGGTCTGATGATATCTTTCACTAGTGTTTGTTTACCCTTCAGGGCAAGGCTCTGTAAAATCCATGGCAGGTAGGGATCACAAGTGGGATATTGCAAGTTGCTTTCCCGCCCCCCACCCCCTGTGAAAGAATTCACTCACAGCATTCACGTTTACAAAAGCTTCCCCTCTTTATAGGGTCTGCAGCATTTAGTGACCTTAGAGCTATGCAGCAGTTTGGAAAGGCATGATTAAGATCTCTACCAAAGCAGTTACCTTGGCTTCTGTTGTGTGCCAAGAGAGGAGGACAGAGGTGGGATGGTGAACAGTAGCTCAGAGATGGTGACTGCTCACAGCAGCTTTGCAGCATTGCCGTGCTCACACAGACGGGTTGCTCTCTGATTTCAGCAAGGCTGTGTGTGACTCGGGGCTGCCTGCGCATCCGTGCCTTCAGTACATGGGGTCAGTCCTCAGATCAGTACTGGCTGTGATTGCTGTGTGCTGATGCCTGGCAGTTGCTGCCATGCTGCGGGCCCCCATCACAAGCTATCATTGCTGCAGATAACTCTGGGCTGAGTCAGCAGCCTATGCCAGGGCGTGAGAGCATTAATGAGCTATTCCTGAGCCTGTGACCTACTGGCAAAGGACCATAATGGAAATAGTTCGCTTGTTCTGCATGGCTATAGCTCAGTGTGGCTGTGCCGAGGGAGCAGTGCTTGTGCTTCATCTCATGGTACAGCTGAATGGCTTCTGCCTGTTGCCCAGAGCACAAGACTTCATAGGGTTGTGGGTTTTGAGCCGGTAGCTGCTCTCTCTGTTCTACAAGTGCTGATTGCTGAATGGGAGGAAAAAAGCTGACGTGTGCAGATACTGCAGCATCTGTGGACCAGAAGATCGAGTGATCAGAGGCTTGCTGGAGAACTCTTTGCTTCAGAAGAAGCCTGTTGTATACCAAGCATCAGTTGCAGTGCAATTGCAATGGCCTGACGGTACAAAGCAAGAGACTTGTACTCTTCATAAATGGTCAAGGCTCCCTTTGCATCTTGGGTGATGAAACTATTAAAAGACGTTGTGCTGACAGTTAAATGCAGTATTTTGCTTCCTGTAACTTAAAATGTAGGTGGGCAATAGGAAGCGAGCAGCTTAGATCATGTTAAGAATTTTTTGCTGTTAGCTATTAGTTTCCCTTTACCCTGCTGAAATGTAATAATGGACTTTGTTCACGCACCTAATCTGTTGCGAAGTTGTCTGAGCCCACCTTTATACAAGGTTAATGTCACTAAAGGTGTTTCAGGTGCGTTTTACTTTGCCCTACAGTAGGTTGGAAGCGCTCACAGGATAGTTGCCCCATCTGCGCTAGAGGGAGGTAACTTCTAAGCAGTAAGAGAGCGCTGGAAGCAAGAGGTGAGCAGCAGCTAGAGGGGATGTGAGTATCCTTGATGTCTCTGATCATCATATGGAGCTTAGCATGAATAGGTATTTTATCTGATGTGAACCCAAAAGGTCTCTTCCTCAGCACAAAATATTGTTGAAATGGGTCTCCCCAAGGGATATGCAGATTTTGATTGTTAGTGAGAAAAGTATTTTATCAGAGGCATTTGGGTCTACCCTTCTCATCTCCCTCTCCCTGACTGTTTCCTCTCCAGCGTGCCTGCTACTTGTCAATAAACCCCCAGAAGGATGAGACTCTGGAGACTGAGAAGGCTCAGTACTACCTGCCAGATGGAAGCACTATTGAGGTTTGTAAGGACCACCCTCGGAGGATTCCTGATGGGAAGCACAGGGTTTCCAGAATAGCTTCTGCCTAGTGATGGGAAATTCAATGTGGTGTTAGGTGGGAGGGGATAATTTTAAAAGACCAGAACTCATCCCAGGCTATTGACTGGGCACTAGAATTTTTAGAGGAAGAAAACATTATTAGAAACCTCACAACTTCTACTGGAAGTCCCTGGGTAAGGATGCAGCATGACCATGGGGACTCTGATCTAGCAAATCTTTGTGCAGATCAGGTATGGCGTGTGGGTAGTTATCAGCACACTAAATTCAGCAGTGGTTTTGTATGTGGCTTTTGTCCTGCCTAGAGGTGCAGAAACAATTGCTTTGAAGAGTGTGTTAGGAATACTCCTCAAAAGACTGAGCCCTCTATAGGGTGATTAAAGGAGAGGAAATACAGGTCTTGCCTCCAGCACCAGGGGTGCATCTGCTCCCTTTTCTGCCAGTGACTTGCTGTATGGGGCTGAGTAAAGTTTCTTCATCTCTTTCATCTGCAAGATAGAAGTAGTGCCTTTTCTAGGAGCAGTAGGCCAAACTAGCGTTCACTTGGGAGCTAGTGATGCAGCATGAATGTCCTGAAAACTTTGTTACTCTGAAGTTTCACCTGAGAAAGGCAGGCCCAAACTGTAGACAGTGAACAGAGCCACACTGCTCTCTCTTCCCCTCTGTGCTAACTTCTCCCCTTGCAGATTGGCCCTGCCCGTTTTAGAGCCCCAGAGCTCCTGTTCCGGCCAGACCTGATAGGGGAGGAATGTGAAGGACTCCATGAGGTTCTCGTTTTTGCCATTCAAAAATCAGACATGGACCTGAGGCGAACGCTGTTCTCCAACATCGTGCTGTCTGGAGGCTCCACGCTTTTCAAAGGTTCCTGCCTCTCCTCTTTCAGTGGGCTGTGACGTATCTGATCTCTTGCTTCCTTCTCATGTGAAACTGGGGAGATAACCTAGATCACCCAACTTGTCCTGTGGGCTGAGGGCTGTGGGAACTCTGCTCTCTCAGTGGGGGTTACTGTCTAATTTTCTGAGTCCTAGTCATACCCTTCTGGATATGCAAGACACCTCTGCCCTTGTACATCACTTCCTGGCCTTGAACGGCTTTTACTGTTTTCCTCCTATCACTCTGCCTGTGTCAGGACGGGGTAGCCGTGTTCATTCCTAGAGACTAGGTACCTAAAAGGCTCTTGCATCTCCCAAGGTTCCTTTAGGTCTCTGGTGTGTGAAAGAATCCAACGGTCCTGGTACTGCATGAAGTGTCAGCTACATGTGTGCAGAAAGCTTCCTACCCATCCCCTCAGAGCTCAGCTGGTCCCCTTTGACTTAAAGATACCCTCTGCCAGAACCTGTCAGCCTGTTATCGACAGGTGGACATCTCCAGATAGGTCCTGGTCTTCCTGTTCAAACCCTGCTCCCCTGTGCAAATCGGCTGGACACAGGAGGAGTGCCCAGGGAAGGAGGAGATCCTACTAAATATCTTGTTTGCTTGTCTCAAGTTGCTGCTGAGGGATAGAGCCCATTGTGCCAGTGTTTGAGGTCTATCTGAGACAGAATCCTATTATCTCACTGGCTGTGTTCTGAGCCCCTCCAAACTGGTCTCCGTGAGATCTGGAGTGGGATATTTGAACAGGACTGCATAGGACGTGTCCACATTGTTAGTAGATGGAAATTGGGATTTTGCTGAAGGGCTCACACTACACATTTTCTGTCTTGTGTAGGCTTTGGTGACAGGCTGCTGAGTGAAGTGAAGAAACTAGCTCCGAAGGATGTCAAAATAAGGGTAGGAGCAATCTCTTTTGTGTTTATCACTTACTACGTGTGTTGTTCCGTGGCCTTTAAAGAACCATGCTGACAGTCCAGCTGCCCTTTGCTTCAAACCAGAAACAACTTTCCTGAGACAACCCAACAGTATTTGCTGTTGTGATGAAAACCTGTTTGGTTTTATCACCGAGAAGGTGGCTCCTCTGACAACATGATCCCTGTCCACGATCCTGGACCACAGTGGCTGTTTTGCTGCTGGGTGTCTTTCCGGTGGGAGAGATCATACCCATGTTCGTCAGCTGTTAGCCGTAGTGAAACGGGGGCAGTGTGCCAGGAGGAGCAGACTGGAGCTTGAGAAGGTACTGACCGATTCTCTCTTTCTCCCAGATATCAGCTCCTCAGGAGAGATTGTATTCCACGTGGATCGGGTATGTACTGCGCAGTGACACGTCTTGCTGTGGGATGAGGGCTGGGGAGGCGCAGCCTGTCGACACTCCCGTTGTCCCTTCTGATGCTGTGTGTCAGGAGGGTTTCGTCGTTCAGCTGCGCAATGCTCAGCCTGTTACTGGAGCAGCAATCAGTAGGTCGTTTGGGAAGGGGCGGCTGGTGCCAGGCTCTGTAGTGCCGGCACGTTTGAGGCTAACAGGAGAGGAAGTGACTGTCCAGAGCGCGTTTCTGTTGTAGATAACGGGGAGCCTCAGCACCTTCTGGTGCTGTCACGCAGTAGAAACAGCTCATCTCTGCAGACGTAAGATGACAGTGCCCCCAGCATTTTCCTTTGACACATTATGTGCCTGTTTCTCCCCAGCGGCTCTATCCTGGCCTCACTGGACACCTTTAAGAAAATGTGGGTTTCGAAAAAGGAATATGAAGAAGACGGAGCTCGTGCCATCCACCGAAAAACCTTCTAGCCCTGGGACCTGTCCTCAGTCTCCTCCGAAGACTCACTTCAGTTCTAAACTCGCTTTTCTGAGTCCGAGTGTCTGAGAGCTGCCTGTGTGTGTGTGTGTGCGCCAGCATGCCCCGATGTCACTGAGCAAAGACAACAGCAGCAGGAAGGTTGTATTAGTACTACTAACTTCTTATTTTTTTTATTTTGTTTTTGTTGGGTTTTTTTAAATGGAAAGGAGAAAATACCAGTCTGAATTTCTCCAGAATGGCCCATTCCTTTTTCATTTCAGTCCCGTAAGTTCTGTATTGCAATCACATTTGTCACTGTAAAACAAACAAGGAAGCAAAAACAAAGGGAACAGCTTATAGAAACTGCCTAGCAAGCCAGAAGGGAGCCAACCACTGCAGACTGCTCACGCAGGCTTTAGTCAGCCCGACTGCAAGGCCTGGATTGTCTGGAAACACGTAGCTGAGGCCCCATAGCTACTTTCTTCAGCAGTGTCCTCACCATCAGTAGGTTTTTGAAGTTGTTTTTAATATATTTTTTATTAAGAGAAAGCACGTTCTCAACAGTTAAGCCCATTTGCCCCCACTGTTTTTGGTGCGTGAGTGTGTGTATGCGTGTGTAACTTCTTAGCCTGATGTGTGGGTGGGTCTGCACCACAGCTGGAGAAGTTGGTGATAGGACTTAGTTTGTATTGCATGGAGTAGAACAAAGCAAATCTAATCAGCTATCATTGTACTAGACGGTTATTCTCTCGTACCTTGTTTTAAATACCTTTTCTCCTCTGGAAGCAAGTGCCCCAGAGTGGGGGTGAAGGCACTTGTGTGTTCCCCTCAACCTGCCAAGATTTACAGTGCTGAGTTCTCATGTTCTTTCTCTGTAAGAGTTGAGGCTGTTTCCCTCCTTCCTGCCATGTCAGGGCAAAGGGATTTGCAGCCAGGCATAACTCTTGTGTACTTTATCCATTCTGGGGCAAAATAATAATTGGAAAGGTGCATTGTAATGTAAGAATTGTTTTATTTATTGAAATGTCTGAGGATATCTCAAATACTGACCACAGCACCTGGGAATTTTGCTTTGGGTCTTCTTTGAACGCCTGTCACCCAGCTGTCCATTGTTCGATGTTAACACTGTTTACAGCACACACGCTTCGCGGAATAGCCAGCCGGCCCTGCGACACCACCCAGTAACTGCTCTTTAGGGAGTCTCGCTGTTCTCTATGAATACACTAAATGAGAGGACAATAAACTGTACCAGGACGTTAGTGTGAGCGGCAGGTTTGCGAGCAGGAAGCTGTCGCGTTGGCTGTGTTCTGCTGTACTGCGTCTGCCTTTCTGCTCACCTGGTGGCTGCTTTGCTTCTACTGCTTTTTCAGCGATGGGCAGGCCTGCAGACCCGCTTGCGTTGGGTTGTGCCACTGTTTCCCCTTTAGGTTTCTCTTACGCATTATTTGGTGCTTTTTTTTTCCCCGATGTGGATTTTCTGCAGTACCTGGCAGTAGCTGTGGAGCTGGAGTTGCTCGGTGGCAGTTTCTCCCTGTTCCCCTCCTTTCTGTTCATCGCCATGTGTCACCTTGGGGTCACCCTCAAGCACAGAGATGGGTAAGAGCTGGAGAGCTGCTGCAGAGGTGTGGCAAAAGCTGGTGCCTTGCCCCAGCTGAGATGAATGTAAGCAGCAGCCTGCAGCCTGCTGCCCCTGCGGGAACCACTGGGCACGGAGAGGCTGTAGGCAGGCAGGTGTGGTGGTCTCTTTCCAGCTGAGACCAGGTTGCATGTTCACCTACCCCCATCAGCGCAGACTGTGTTTTTTAAGCAAGAACCCATCAGGTAGAAAAGAGCCGTCAATGCTCAGCCTTCTGCTGGAGAACCAGTTGCGTTCTTGCTGGTTTGCTGCAGCGTGCAGAGGGGGAGCAGCAAACTCCTCTTGGTTCAGTTACCACATGTGCCAGGCAGTGCTGGTGATCTCTTCCCCCGTGCCCAGCCCCTCTGCTGGCTTGCAGAAGCAGCAGTGCTCCATTTTGTAACCTGCAGTGACCGGACAGAAAGGTGCCGTCTCCAATCTAGCATTTATTTGATCTGCCTGACTGTTCCCTCGCACACTGTCCAAACCATGTTGCCTGGTGGTGCCCAGCATACTTAAATAAAGTCATTCATATACAACCCTCAAGCCTCCTGGCCTCATCTTCCCACATTTGCAATTTTAAATAATTTTAATGTTATTCTCTTGCCTGTGCAAAATTGTTGCTGGCCTGTCTCTGCAAGGAGGCGCCATCTCTGGTCCAGGATTGCCTTCCTGGTCTGGCTTTTGAGCTGAGGGTGGAGAGTCCTGGGCTGCAGCTATGGCCTGCACTGGTGGTGTCCAAAGCTGCTCTTCTCCTCAGCAACCATTACATACTATGTTTCTCACTGCAGACAGGTCAAGGGCAGCCGAGGGGTAGAGAAGCTGTGAGCGAGAGGGCTGGTGCAGGCAGTGAGGGCAGCCCTGGCTGAGCAAAGGAGTGATGCCACTGTTGTGAGAGCAGCTGGTGCCAGCCCAGGCGCTTGCCGAGAACTAAGGCGGCAACCTTTGCTCCCAGGGCAGGCCAGGGGCGTGGGAAGGTGGCACAGTGCCCAGGCCAGCAACTGTCCCCAGCCTCGCCCCCAGAAGCAGCTGGTGAAGGAACAGGACAGTCCAGTCCCTGGGGCCTCCCAAAGCAGGAGGGGTAAGTGACTCGCCTCCCCCCAAAAGGCAGGTGATACACCAGCCTGCTGATCCTCTCTGTGCCCTGCAGAAACAGGCCCAGGGCCCAGTACAGAGTTTTGCTGGAGAGGAACAGTCCCGTTCTCCCCCATAAAACCACAGGAACCCAGCCAGGTTAGATCCACCTGCCAGAAAAAAAATCACCGAGCAGTACAGAAAAGATCATCTTTAATTTATGAAATGAAGAATCATTCTCAAACTTTTTTAAGAGTCGCACAAATAACTTACGATTGAACCTTCAAGAGCTACAGAAGCCTTGTGGCAGGAATGTCTTGGTCCAAGACAGAAGGCAACTGTGTCCTGAGACAAGATGGCAGGTTTGTGGGCTGAGACCCCAGAGGAAACCTGGCACTAAACAAAGATCAGCACGCCCCTAAGCACGTACGGGCTTTCAAATGCTGCCTGCACACCCCCTCCTCCTGTAGGCATGCACAGGGCAGCACTCTGCCTTGGCATGTCTCTTCTGCCTGCCCCCAAACATGTCGCAGGGACTGAGGAGACACTCCCTCACCGCAGGGATCCCTTCAGTGGCTACCTGCCCTGTCTGCTCCCAGCCAGAACCAGGGAGACCAAACCACCTGCTCTCCTCCTTGAGTCCATGGCTCAGCAGCCAGATGAGATGATCAAACTCTGGGGCACCGTTTCAAGCGGAGAGGAGCTGAGGTGTCTGTCTCTCCCCGCAGAGATAAAATCTCAACCCTGTGACTGCCTAGCATTGTGTCAGACAGGCTCCGAAGAGGAATCGAAGGCACAAAAGCAAGACCTGGTGTCTCCTCCAGGCTGTGCTCTCTCTCTGCAAGAGGGGAAGGCGCCAGGCTGCCTCACTGGGTCACCTGGGATGGCCCTGGGCAGGGAGGCACTTCCATCGGCTGGCTTAGGGGTTGGTTCCCTGACCTCAGCCCTACCGCCCCAGCCGGCATGGGAGGGGGCTCACAGCACAGCTGTGTGACAGCACCAACTGGAAGGGGCTGTGGAGGGGAGAGGAGGGATAAACAAGCAACGGGATGCCAGATGAGATGTTCCAGCTCAAGGCTCTGAGCCCAGTTCAAGCCCAGCGCCTTTCCCAGCCCAGTAACAACTCCCCCTGCAAGGCCATAAAGAAGGGGGCCTCAGCATAAAACAAGCACAGTTGGCAGACCCTGGCTGTGCAGGATATTGTCCTGGGAACAAGAAATGCCTAAGAGCGGATTTGGTCCAAGAACCACAGCACTGTATGTGGGAGGGGTTGTACCAGCTACTGGGAAAGGCCTTCAGGGTCCTCCCATCCCTGCTCCTGCCATCCTGAAATCACCCCCTTGGTCACTTGGTCCCTCAGGAGCCTCCCACTCCACTCCCTAAAGCTGCAGGGCTCTAGCAAGGAAGGACTCGCTGTGCAGTCTCCTCCTGCTCAGCCAGAGAGGCTGCGGTTCCCCAGGGCCAAGCCCAGGGCAAAGGATTGCACCGGGGACGTGTCTGTCCCTAGCACACACTGCAACCCAGCACCTCCACGCTGTGATGAGCAGCCCTCTGCTCCCTGGGACAGGCTAGGATAAAATCACGAAGCGATCTATCCCAGGCCCCTCACACTGAACTTCTCTGCCTTCCCCAGCGACCACCTCCTGGAATGAGTAAACATTGGCATTATAGCATTTCACAGCTGAACTGTAAACATCGGGGTTTCTCAGCCCACAACCCCTGCGCTTAGCCTGCCGTCCTGCACCAGCCTGGAACCAGCAACAGCCTCGGGGCTCAGGCACCCCTAGATCGTTTTGACCTCTGGTGCTCGGCCTTGCGTCAGGCTTTGGCGCTGAGCCTTCACCACCTGCAGACGCTTCCCGTGCAAGCTGAACTGAGACCAACTGAGGAGCTGCAGCAGCGCGCACGTGATGGGTACGAAGACGAGGAGGTAAAAGCAGCCCTGGCGAAGAGTTGGCTCCAAGGCTGCGGCAGACTCCAGATTCGGCTGGGCACTCACCACGTTGCTCAAGGGGTTGCGCTGGAAGATGTCGTAGCCTGGTGTCAGAGAAGAGTTTGTGAGACTGGGGACAGTGGGGTGGACCCTTGTCCATTCTCTCTGAGTGACTGGCCTTGGAGATGCAGAGACCAGGCACAGCTTAGCAACTGGAAGAGGCCTCTGCACCCACCCAGGGCACAAGACATGGTGGAGGACGCTGAACTCACAGGTCTGCCCCCTCCTGCCCCGCTGCTTTCCCCAGGAGCGTCCTTACCTGTGTACGCGCAGAGCAGCCAGGTGCCGATCAGAGGGGCGAAGGTCTGGCCCGGCTTGGTGACCAGAGCCACCATCCCAAAGAGAAGCGCTGAGGCTGCCTGCTTCCTACGGTTCAGGACTAGATCCTCATCCACCAAGTCAGTGACCACCAGGTTGAGCAACTTACAGGTCCCTTCTGTGAACACCCGGTTGCTGCAGAACAACAGGCAGAGCACTGAATAAGGGCACCAAGAAACAACGGGAGTAGGTGAGAAATCAGAGAAAATGGAAAGAGGGACAAGAAAGGTTCCTCAACGCATAAAATGAGAATTTCAGAAGGCTACAGGAGGGGAACACTGCTAGCAATAAGCCTTGTGTGCAGCGATGCCTTGGATCAGTTCCTGACCTGCCACACAGACAGGCCTGGGGACAGGACACGCGAGGCCAGTGGCAGCTGCAGCATATGCTGAGGGCTATAGCTGCAGGCAGGCTGCAAAGGAGAGGAGCTCAGCTCAGCAGCTGGGAGAGGCTGCTGCAGGCTGCCACCAGCCCTGCCAGGTCTCCATCCTCCTGAACATCGCTGCATCCCTCACCCTGCTGCAGGCACAGCCAGTGGATTGTGCATTGACCTGTCCCAAGCTCGGGTGCACTCAGAGCTGCGAGCCACAAGGCTTCTGTGTGACCCTGGCTACTGCTCCCTGCCTCCCGCTCCTCTCCATAAAACAGAGACAAGTCATTTCCCCTCCCAGGTGGCAGAGAGCAGGGGAAGCAAGTGCTGCCTGCCTACCTGGCAATGAAGATGCAGAGCAGGTACACCTGATCAGGCCCTGCCAGGAGCATGACAACACTGAGAGCCAGCTTCAGGAAGAAGAGTCCTCGCACCACAGCGTAAACCCCACAGCGGCGGCAGAGGGACAGGAAGTAGAGGTTGTTGAGATGGGGGGCAATGTAGGAAACACCTGAGCAGAGACAGAGGCACAAATAGCTTGAGGGAGTTTCAGTATCCACCATGCCCCCAGGACTGATACCGAGAGAACGGACAAGGCTGGCTATCGCCAGCAGGGCTGCAGGACACAAAGTACAGAAAATAGCCCCCATGAACAGACAGAAGACTGCAGCAGATTTACTCAGTGGCTTTGTGGCACAGCACACACTCCTCCTACAGAGGGAGGCCTTCTTCCATCAACCTCATGGGCAGGAAGGAAGAAAAGACTTGCCCAGTGTCAGGCAGGGGCTGGGACTTAGCCCTGGAGCAGAAATGAGAGGGACAGGACAGCGTGACCAGACCTGGCCCACACAGAACCCTCCCAGGGTAACTCTAGGACCAGTGCCCACAGATCTGTGGCAGCCTGGAAATGGTCCATATGCCACAGAGAGAAAGGGATTAAACTCAGGGTTACGTTCCCTGCTGTATCCTGGGGACACTACCTGCAGCCACTAATGCTCAGAGCAATACCTCCGTGGTGTCTAGGCCTGAGTCCAGCACATGGGGCTCGTCATCAGTAGAAAAGACTCCAAGTTATTTCTCTTGTGCCCAGCAAGGACAACTTGGAGGTCCCAGAGAAGCATGTGGGGGGCGAGCATGTGTGAATCTTACAGCCCAGAGATTGGCATGTCAGCACACCTCTCCCTAGATGGAGTTTGCAAAGAGCAAATCCAGACTCCGGCCAGGTCCTAACCCAGCTGCTCCCTCCAGTCCCACCTGAGACTCACCGAGCAGGAAGGATCCAGTGGAGACAGAGATCTGGTCTGACAGCAGGTGCTCCAGGAACAGAGGGAAGAAGTTGCTGTTAAAGTGGCAGTGAAAAACCTGTGAAGGCAGCATGCAGACGAGCTGGTTAGCAGGAAGAGCAGTAAGAGAGAACAGAAAAAGCTAACAGCCCTCTGGGCTCTGTTATCCTAGGAGCCCTGTGCCAAGGCTGGGCCTGGAGTACTTCAGCAGAGCAAGAGTTTGGCTGTGCAGTTTACGACACTGTAGGCTGAGACTGCAAAGCTGCAACACCACCAGCCGTGCCCACTGCTTGCCTGGGGTCAGTACCGCTTCCCAGCTGCCGAGGCATTGCTCGCACACAGCGCTGCTGGGGCAGGCAGGGCAAGGAGGTGACAGCAGTGACCACAAGGGTTTAGGGGAGACAGTGGCACGGCAGGAGGGAGGAGGCCACTGTCAGGAGGACGAGGATAAGGCGGCAGTGAGGCTCGAACACAAAGATGCAGGGCAGCATCAAGAGCCTGCCCGAGGGGAACTGAGGGATCCCCAGGGAGACGGGAGCTGTGATACCAGCACACGAGGAAAGCTGGACAGGCTGCTAGCATTTGGTAGTAATCACTGAAGAGGATGAAGAACAAAAATGGCAAAAGCCAGCTGGGAGGGGGATCCAGCTGGACAGTGAGAACAGTGATGTGAGCCTCGGGAAAGCAGAAGGAGAAGGAGACTGTGCCGACAGCCACGCCAGCAAACTGCACTCCTGAACCCGTCCCCACCACTAGCCAGGCCTTGTACTTTTGCACCCCAGATGGGATGGCACAGAGCTCAGCCAGCCCCCGTAATCCAGCCCACGCTGTGGAGTGAGGAAGGAGCACCACACAGCTTGCTCAGGAAGTATCCCTAGGTCACAAGCAGGGAGAGTGGCTCCCAGCTGCTGAATCAGCCAGCATGTGCAGGAGGCTCCAAGAGCATGTGGGTGCTGGAAACATCTCTGCCCTTCCTGGGGAACTCACATACTGCTGAATCACTCTCTCAAACAGCCAGAGCCAGCGCTCATCCTCTGAATCACAACATGTCACTGCTGCACCTACCTGAACGAGGTTCATGCAGACAAACCAGAGGAAGTTGCGATGCCGGGAGAGCTGCTGGAGATACTCTGCCAGGGTGATCCTCTTCTCCTGGGGGACGAAGAGTTTCTCAATGTACAGCCTAAAGGGAGAGGAGGGGAAAAAAAGCAACCGCGAATCCCTCACACCAAGCTGTGTAGATGCAGAGCTGTCTCTCCTCAGCTCCCATCCCAACCTTCCCTCTCCCTGGACCAAATCAAAACAGTAGAGCCTACAACAATGTTTGCCTATTGCTAGCAAGAACCACAGGCAACTGGTCTTCCAAAGAGCACTTGTCTTCTGAACCCAAAATTCAGATTTCTTTACATAAAAGCATTCTCTTCTCATTAGCCATTCCACTACGCATACACTCGTCTTCCAGATCCCTGCGGTTAGCTCACCTGGCAGATCTCATCAGGATCTGCTGTGTTAGTACAGCATAATGCTGGCAGCTCATAACAAGAGACAACAAGTGAGGCAGCCCAAGGAAAATCAAGGGAGCTGAACGGGGAAAACCAGCTGCATCATGGCCCACCAAGAGCCCAGCCACTATCAGGTAGCTAAAGCGAGCAAAAGGGTAAGAGACATTAGCTTGTCCAACTCCATAGGAATGGGCAGCAAGGTGGTCTCATGCTCAAAAACATGGTAAGGTGCTTCTGACATTTTGCCACTCACAGGCCTCACGGTGCTCTAGATATTAAGTCATTTCATGTTCCAAACACTGGATGGCCATACAGCAGGTCAGGGCTCTGCCTCCAGTTTGGGCAAGGGGTGTAATGAGATAGTTTTGTCCTATTTTCAGAGGGCATTAGAAGCCAGTGTGACAGAGGTGACTCTGAAAACTGTGTCAACAAACAAGAACCATAGATGATTAATAAAAATTTGCCTTGTCCTGGATCTTCCCACACATTTAGTTTGCTGCAGTGCACAAAAGGACTCTACAGATCTATGCCAGGCCTTTGTTCCTGCCACAGAATTGGTGACACTTACTCTTTTAGGGTTGATTCTTGGTCCCATTTCGCTTTCCCATCAGCCTCAAACCGCTGGCGGAGCAGCTGTGTGGACAGGGTAAAACCAACGATGGAGCAGAGAGCCAGCACGACGGAAAATATGCGAAAGGAAAAGAAGTTCTCTTTGTTCCACACTGCGTAGGACATGAAGACAGAGAGGGAGCCTATGGCACTGAAGAGGGAGCAGTAGAAGTTGAGGCTAGTCCTGTCTTTTGCTGAAACAGCCAGGTCTGCGAGCAAGGCATTGTGATGGAGGTCGACCATGGTGAGAAAGCTGTCATACATGCAAAGGCAAAGAAGGAACTGCAAACCAGGATGAGCCCAGGCAACCCAGAAAGCCAGGAAAGAGATGGCAAAGAGGGGGCCATTGTGGCTTAGCGCTCTGAGCCTCTTCAGAACTACTTCTGGGGAGGAAATCTCTGCTCCTGGCCTGCAAGAGAAGACAAAAACTTTAGACAGCTGGACAAAACCCTGCATGACCATGTATTCTCCCTCTCCAAGGAAGTCATGTAAGCGGCCTAGACAAAAATACAGCTTTTGCTCATGCAACAAGCACCCGTATCAGATACCTTCTTAGCTAATCTGTGAACACACTGAAAATATGGGTTTAAGGCAGCCAAAAAGCATGATGGAAAGGGACTTTTTTCCTCCAGAGCAAGTCTCTCCCTGATAGTGCTGCACTGTCTGCACTTTGCACAATGTAAATTATTTCAATGAGCACTTAAAGTTTTTACTAGTTGCAGGAAGCCACACCATGATTTTCATTAAAAGCTTGACATAAATGCATGAGAAACGCTAATGGCCAACAGTGATCCACGATCCAGGGAATTTGGGAACAACCGGTCTGAGGCATTCCAGGTGGAAATAATTGTCCTTTCCCCCTTTGTGTCTCCCAAACCATGTACAGACATGCTCCAACCCCCCACTAAGAGGCTTACTCATGTAGCAGGGGCTTGAGATTTTAGATGCCCATATTTTAGGTTCTGTACCACTCATGTGATTGTTAAGGGTTAGGGTCACATCTACCTGATAGGTGTGTGACTTCCTCTATACAGCCAGGTACTGAAATACCATGCAAAGAACACTGAATTTCAAAGATGCCAGGAAAAGGAAGTATTTAAGAGTTCCATGCCCCAGAAACCATTGCCACACCATAATTTTGAAGCTGCCAATTTCACATCATCTCCCCCAGAGACTATACAACTTCCCAGCCTCTGCTGGAAGTGGAACTTAACTTACTGCTGTGCGCTAAGGAACACCCGGTCACTCAGCCAGCCAAACAGAGGGTCATTGAGGCTGTTCCAGATAAGAAACACTGTCTAGGAAAGAACACAGCACAGTGAAACAAACCACAGGACAGCTCCTGCAAAGACTCAGTTCTGTTACTGAAGCAAGCAGTGCTGAGCTGGCACGGTGAACAACCAGCAGGAACCGTCCCAGCACACCTTCCCTGCCCCATCACCACTGTACGATTCCTCTGTCCGGGGCAACTGCCAGATTAACACAGCGAGGCCAGTGGTTTTCCCTGCTTGTGAAACACCCCAACATCCCCAGAGGAAAGGCAGCCCTAAGAACAAAGACTCCGGGTTTTCTATCCCAGCTTGTTCTCTGTTTATGTAGGCGGAGAAAACCAAAAAGCCCACGCTTGTGCTCAGAAGGCTCCCTTGCTCCCTCTCCCAAACTCTGCTATTACAACTAACGTTCTTCAAACTTCTAGCAAGGAGTGGTCTTGATTTCAGAATTTCTAACTTAAGAGGGCAGAAATCTATGGAAAAGACTAACCTCTCCTATCCAAAAGGACAGTTTATCAATCTTGTAAACAGAGACAAAGGTGTCCACGTAGTACAGGAGGAATACGTTGTGCAAAATGGAAACAAACAGTGACAGGGACCCGTAGATCACGGCAGTGGGCAAATGAAAAAGACAAGCCAACAGTCGCAACCCCATGTTGGTGTAGTCAGCGTTCAGCTCCCTCGATCACCTCCATTTCACATGGGATGTCTTCTCCCAACACCTGCTACTTATTTGTTGGGGCCAATCCATTGTTGCTCCTGCAGGAGAGAAGAAGGAAAAAAAAGAGAAACCAGATTCAATTTCTTAAATGAACTAAAAGTTGAATCAAATTAATTGGTAAATCTTTGCCAGCAGAGATCAGAATTCATATTGCTTTGAGGAGCTGTTTAAAAGTGGATTGGAGGGGATTTAAGAGACTAAAAGCTGTCTGCTGCACTAAAGCTGTTTCATTAAGCTGAGGCCAGGCTGTGGGCTCCCGGGGGTACAACTGTCTCCTCGTGAGCAGGCTGCCCCGTCCTTTACCCTGTAATGTTCTTTGTTACCCAGCAAGTAGCCGATTAGCTCCTTCCAGCTCTTTAAAGGCAAGGTCACAGGAGGAATCAAGCTAGATAGCTGAAAACAACAAAGCAGCCTTCAGAAAACACACCTAGTCACTGACATTTTTAGGTACCGATGTAAATTTTTAGCCAAATAAAAATGACAACAGCTGTGATGTAATCTCACACGTGCACACTGCTTTCCCCCAGCAGTCACAGCTGACTGCACCTGGGCTGGCTTAGACAGGAGTTATTCATGGCTAGCAGATTGCTGCTTTGTGGCATGAAAAGACACGACCAGAACATGACGGCATGCAGCAGAAACACGCTGCCATCACGCCATAAAGGCAACCAAGAGTCGCTTAGCAGCTGTCCAGCTTGTCTTGGGGTAGCCTGAATTTTAGGACCGGTGTCTGAAATAAAGATGCTTTGGCTGGACAGCAATATATACAGAAATAAAGTAAGTGGAAACAGCAGCCTTATACCAGAATAAGTCACTGTACGTTCACAAGGGGCTGAGGTGTGATGGGAGGACTCCTCACACTGGCATGGACAGGAGGTGGGACCATCGTCCTCCCGCGATATATTCTCGTGCTTCTCAGACCAAGCCCCCTCTCACACTCAAGTTGCTACAGACCAAAGGCAAAATACAAGGCACCTCTTCAGAGGCACTCATGTATCTGGTGAGATGTTAAGGGTTCTTAAATCAGTATAAGTCAGCTTCTCTAGCCCGTGCCATCCTAAGAAGCTCTGTTCACAGTGTACACATGACAGGTGACGACAGGGTCACTATCTTAACACTGTCACAAGCAAGATAAAGGGCTGGAAGTGACTCCCGTTTCAGCCCTCCAGGGTCCACACTCATCCAACCCAGATGCGTCGTGGGGGCAACTTCACAACGCAGGATAAGAAAGAACACATCAGAAACGGGAAACTACGCACCAAGCCAGCCTTCTTGCGCTTGCAACATCAGCTGCAGCAAGTCCAAGCAGAAGATCAAGAGGAAGAATAAACGGCTGGGTATGAAACATGATGAAACTCCGGTCCCATTCAGCATTTCCCAGAAGCCATGAGTCTGACCACTTCTAGGCAAGATTAGAAAAGCAAAAATAACCTCCACTCTGCCTAGCCCAAGGAATTCCTCATAACTAGCTCAGAAGGAGCAGGAACAGCATTTGTTCCAATCAATTACATCACTAGATTGAAACTGCACATCGGCTCCACTCCCAGCCAAAGCACTAGACCTTAACTGGATCCAACTGCAGAGCCCTCGTGGAGCAGAGCCACCATTCTGCATCCCCGCCATGCCAAAACCCATGGCCAGATAAAAGGAGGACACTGCTTGGAGGGGAATTCAGCCAGACAATGAATGTTTATAGGTGTAATTAAAGACAGACAAGCCTCAAGGGGAAATTGCTTTTTGTGCGGTCATGAATTGAAAAGGAATCAAGAATTTTTGATGTGTAAAGATAAAGGTTAAGAAGAAGGGAGAGCTAAGCAAACTGACCCACCGATGAGTCCTGTGTCTCTCTTCTGCGGAGGCCTGGCTCAAGGGCAGATGAAGCCACCAGAGTGCTGGGCACCCTCAAGAACGGGATGGAGAACAAGCAGACAGCATCATTTTGCACCGTATGAAACCTCAGTGAATCCAGACCTTGACCACTGCATGCACATCTAACCTCACTACAAAATTCCTGAGACACAGAGATGAGGGAGATAAAGAAGGGCAACTAAAGCAATCAAGAGACTGAGGCAGCTGCTGCCTGCTGAGAAAGACTGAACAGCTGGGACTCCAGGCAGAGAGGAAAGGCTGAAGGGGGACATCAGGCTTTACAGATCAAGGTTTACAGAGTCCCACACACAGCAGATAAGGTGAAGGTGGAACTGTTGTGTGCCAGGACACAAGAACTGGGAGCACTCGCTGTAACTAGCAGGAAAACAGTTTAAAGCACATGGAAATACTTCTTTACCTGGCAGGTAGCAAACATCTGACATCTGCTGCCAAAGGAGATTGCAGAGATGGGCAGTAGGTTCAAAGGATTAGATAAACTCATGGAAAACAGCTGTACACTAACAGCTATGAAAGGGAACAGGCAGGGAAATCCCCTCTAGCATCCCTAATCCGAGGGCTGCGCACGCTGGGGGTGGAGAGGTGGAAAGGCCCACAGACAGCAGCCAGGCTCAAAAAAACTCCTGATGCCGCCATGGGGCAGAATATGGGATGGGACAGACCAACGGTCTGACCTGCTAGGGCTATTCTTGACCTGGACTTGACTTCACTACCCAACACCTGTTTGAAAGCAAAGCCCGCTCTAGGCTTGGTCCTTAGCGCTGCACTTTACATGCGTACCCATCCAAACAACGCTTCACTAAGCATATGTTGCACAAACCACAGCTGCTGAAGTTTCCAGAGACACCTCATTTTGTCATTTATATGCTACGGCGCTGTTTAAAGAAGGTGAAGTTCCACTTCCTCTCCTTCTCCCTCGTCACTCCCTCACAGATGCGCAACCCTGTCAGCCAGCTGACATTTGTAAGTGATTTCACTTTGCTGGGATAGTTCTTAGGCCATTTTTTATTTTTTGTTTTCCCTCCCCATCTGCAAGTGTGCAGATTAAAAGAAACAAATCATAGTTGTCCTTAAAAAGTCGATTTTGCTTCTACATCCAAAGCACTGTGTTATTTAAGCTTGCCACACTGGTATTTTCATAACCTTTTCCTTGGGATGGAGAATTACTCATGGAGTATGTCAGAACTTTTCAACATTAGGCTTTAAGTAGTAATGGGAAGAGGAGCTACAGGAGGGAATAGCTATCATTCATTCACGCTGAACTTCTAACGCACAGTCATAAAGCAACAAGCTCATAAATTAGAAAGCAACTAGCCTTTATTTCAGAAACTTCCACCTCTGCATCCGACATCTGGCGTTGCTCCTGCCAGTGACGTTTGCAGATCTTATCTTTTTGAGAAGGATGTTTGAATACTGGCTACCAGGAAAGCATTGCTTTTATTTGAGAGTGCTGGCGTATGGTGGCTGGAAACATACCACAGTTTGGGGCTCGCACATCTGCTCTAACTTCCTAGCCAGCTCACAGCTGGATTCACAAGTCATTGTGTCCCATGGCAATTCAGCAACCTTTTGGCTTTACAACAAGACTGAGCTCCAGCCTTCCACAGCTGAAGCCAGTTGTACTGAGTTGGCAACAGATCCATATACATGAATCTTGGCCTAACCCAGTCTTTTAAGCAGGGCCAGATGATTCCCATACACTGAAGCTGCCACTCAGGAACCCGAAATAGTTCTGAAATAGAACCTGAAATAATTCATCTGCAGACCTGAACGCAATAACAGGACGACTCTCCCATTCATTCTCCACTATATGGGTAATGCAGGCTGGAATATCCCAAATAATACTTCAGGATATGTCTGTGCTTGCTCCAGCCATCACTACGCTGCCTCCACTGCATATTCTGGATTTTGGTTGGCTTACTAGCTAAAGCAGAGGGCCAGAAAAATATACCAGCTCTGTGTCTCTGCATCTGCTACACAATAAATCCACCAGCTGGATAAGCCACCCAAGAGGGGACCCTATTTCTAGACATTCCTCACGGCCAGACAGGACTGGGCTGCTGGTGGTCCAGCCCCATCCACAGGGAAGCCAGGCTGGAGCTGCGCCCGTGAAAGAGCTGCTGCCCTGTGACCTGTCCCAGAATAGCGCCTGGTGGTCGTCAATTCCTCACAGAGCCCATAAGTGACATTCTCAGCCAGAGGAAACAGTCATGGATGTCTTCATCTGGTCACGCTTATCTGCCAGTGACAAGTCCATTTTGTAAGCTCGGACTAGGTTCTGCAGACTCCTTCCCACCCCACGCATGGCACCCCAGGAGGCTTCCAAAGCACAGACATCTCCGTGGGTCCTCACCCCATGGAGCTACTTAGATTCTGGCAGGACTCTGTTCAGAAAAAAGGGAAATCCCTCCATGGAGCTACTTCACTAAACAAAACTGAAAGAGCCTCCACTTAAAAAAAAGTCTCCAAATCCTATTCCTACCTCCCAGGAAAGCTCCTATCTAGACACACACTCTACAAAATCTAGGCTCTTCTGACCAAACTTTGGTCCCATGAACCCTCTTAGAGGCAGATATATCTCCAAGACTCTCAATTTCTCCCCCGTACTACTTCTGAAATCCTAACGCCACATTTTCTCAGATAATCCACTTGCTAACAGCGAGTCTTGAGGGAATGCCAAACACAGTCCCATGTGAAACATTAACTAATTCCCCAACAGCAGACTCCCTGCAGCCTGGTGTCTGAACAGTAAACCAATGAAGCCTTTGAAAACCTGATACTACCTGCGTCAGGCAAGGAAACGTGCCACTTCGAGGAGGCTATGAAGGTGTTTCCCAGTACTGTTTACCAATTCAACAATCGCAAATGCCTCCATATCATGAGAGGTTTGGTAACATCCTTATTACAAGCAGTCATGAGCTTCCACCAGGTGCTTCCCTCACTCCTGCAGACTTCATAAACGTAAACAGAACTGCCACACAGACAACAATTAACATCTTGAACCAGCTGGTAGTTTCTGTGGAGTTGTGTTCCAGCAGAGCAATCTCGTTAAATCAGATCTCATTCCCTAATGAGATTACAAGGTTCGTTAATAGAGGTAACCAGGTAGATCTCATAGTCTTGGAATCTGGTAAGGCATTTAACTTAACAGCACGCTGCATCCCTTTTCTAAACAATTCATTGGTTTACAGTGTAAGGAAAATGTATTAAATAGGTTAAGAACTGGTTTTCCATTATGCTACCATCAGTGTGAGTGCTAATCCTGTAGTGGACTTCCACAGTACTGGTATGGGGACCATTGCCAGGTAACTCTGGCCTCAAATTAGAGATTTGGAAGTAAATATGAAACCCTTACTGAAAACAACTCCCAAGAGTGGAATCGCAGAAGCTAGAAGAGGGGATTACCACACAGATAGAGCCTGTTCTTGTTAAGACTTAATAGGAAGCACAAGGTGAGAAGTCCTTTTTACTGCTCTGTCCAAGCAGCAGCAACTGGGAGTTTCTCCTGCACCATCTCCATCTTCTCACCAGGCAGACTTTTCACCTACACAAACCTTTCAAAGCCACAGTCACCCCCCTAACTCCCCGCCTTCGTCCACCAGCCAGACACCACTAACCAAAGGACTGAAGGAAGCCCAGCCACCAAGGCCATGGGAGAGCTCTGTGGCGTTTAGGCCTGACAAACACAGCACTTGGTGTGTACCACCGAACGTAGCTGACGTCCCATGTGCAGGGAAGGAACGCAGGGAGCCAGGCGACGCCTGTGAAGTGAGGCCGGAGACATGAATGCCATTTCTTTGGCCACCAAGGCGGCGAGCCCAAGCAGTGGTGCCGCCACCAGCACCCCATCTGCAACATTCCCCCTGCTGAGGGGAGGCCTAGCAGCCCCAGGAGAGGACATGGTGGCCGGGCAAGGGCATGCCCATCATTTCATGTGGGCTCCCCTCAGGCTCCATGGCGGTGGCGGGCCCGTTTGGGGTCGTGTGGCGCAGTCAAGTGAGGGTAAGGTGCAACAGGGACATGGCATCCAGAGCCCTGCTCCACACCTCCAGGTAGGGTGGACTGCCCTCATCAGCCCCACGGCAGGGGTCGGGGCAATGCCAGGGCCACCCCTCCTTGCCGGGACCCTGCGAGGGGGTGTGAGCGAGACCGCGACCGGCTCCAGAGCGGGGGATAGACGGACTGAGGCCCCTACCCAGGAGCACTGACAGCAGGGAGGGAGGGTACCCCCCGGGCCCACACGGGACCGTCCAGAGTAACGGGGGGAGGCACAGGCCA
>NW_009235364.1:0-22061 GCF_000690835.1 Fulmarus glacialis
TGATTCTATGATTCTGTGATTCTAAGATGTTCTTCATAACGAGTGTGAAATAATGAGATAGATAAGGAAGGACTGTGTTTAGTAGAAGATTCCCTTTGAAAGCACAAAAATGTGACAAGGTGTAGTAAGGCAAGTCTGTTTTTCTCCAAAATTAGCAATATGTTTCCTTTAAGCTTTTCTTATACAAGGAAAGATTAGTCAATAAAAAATAAAATTAAAAGGTAGTAGACAGTAATAATTGCCACTGCTCAGTTTAATACCATGCCTACTATGTCTGTATGGTGGTAGGATAATAAGAGAGGGCTAATTGAACAGTACGGACCTGTTTCCAAGTTCTTAATGATCAAAGAGGAGTAATACTCTGAGGTAATAATAGATGGTGTTTAATATTTAATACCTGACCACAAAACTATAAGTCTTCAGAAACTTTGTTATGGAAATAATCACTAATATTTATCTTCATAAAAGACAAATTGCATAGGATAACAGAAAAAATTAGGTAAACTTTCATGTAGAAATACCAACTGTAAGACGTTGGGGTTGTGTTGGAGTTGGGAAGTGACTGCTGCTGCTGGAAGATGCTGATGCCAGACTGGTCTTCCAAACCATGGTGGTCTCCATGTAGGTAGTGATCTCTGACTGTCTAGCTCCCCCAGAAAAAGTATATTTTGCTTATGCCTTGACATTGCCTGGTTATATAAGAACATATTGAAAGAGGTGAGAGAATGCAAAAAAGATGGTGTACTTTACACCTTCCCCTAGGCCTGGGCTGGGTTTGATATGTCTGTAATTTCACAAGGTAAAAATGTGACATGTTATGAAGTCAGAATAGATGGCTGTCATCACTTAGTTTGGCTGGCCATCCACAGCTGATATAGCCGTCCTAAGTTCTCTCCTTTTGAAGTTTAAAAGATTATATGCAAAAAAAGGACAAAACCAGGGTATCTATAACAGTCCGGGGTAAACTGTTCTAGTAAGTTAAATGTTCTCATATTAAGAAAATTTACCTTAATTCTAACCTGAAATAGTTTACCTTCCCTTTTAGCCTCTGAAACGATGTCCTTTTATATAATTCTGAAGCATGCATTGCTTCTTTGCTTCCCAGCTTTCCAAGTGATCCAGGTACTTCTCTCTCACTGTCTTCCTCTATGATTTATCACTTGCCCATTTTTCATGTTTCAAACTTTGGATTTTTTGCCTTTGGACCAAAAAACAATCTGTGCAGGGCCCTGTAAAATATCTTTCATAAAAACTGAAGGTCGTTCTTTACATGCAGACACTGCTTTAAAAGGAATTTTAATTTAAACATCGTGTTTTTGTTTAAAACTCTTCCGCTGTTGTTACAAGTAAGCCTTTCCAGGGAAAATAGACAAAAAAAATCTCTAGGGTTTTCCAGTTTTATTATTCTGCATGTTTTGGAAGTGCTTTGGATACAGTTGATTTCCCCATATTCCTATGTAGTCCATTAAGTCCTTCTATAAATGCTTCAGCACATGCCTAACTTCACTCATGGGAAGTGGCCACATGGCAATAAAGGGAACAATTCACATAAACAGAATTCTGCACAGGATTTTAGCAGGTTGTTTTCTATGGCACATATAGCAACGGACTAGGGAGTATTTAAAATAAAGAAATGCAATTACACATTACAAAGCTAGTCAGAGCTAAGATGGCATTTAAAAAAATGGTTTTGAGGAAAAATTTCAAAGGTGTTAACGTGTCACTTCTTCCAATAGTGATTTTTTAAAAATTATTATTTATTCCTTGATTTTTCCGGTTTCTATGACTATACCTATAGCTGCAAATAAAGCAGGCCAGGGACTGTTGCTAGCCCTGAAGCCAACCGGCATGACAAAGTTTGTGTCTTGCATGTCCTAAAAGAGGGTGGCTGCATCTGAGTTATCTACTGGAAATGCTGCCTGCTCACGGTACCCCCTGAACCATGCCTGGCCTTTGCCTGGGAGGTTGTTATTTGACCTAGCTGAAAACCATGCTGTGGACCCTGCTAATTCAACATGCTCAGACCTGCATGTCCTGTTTAATGCTTTAACATAGATGTTGCTTGTGATTCTCTACCTTTACTTTAGCAGACATACCCCCTCCTATCTCATTATACTAACCAGCAATTAGCTTTTAAATTCTTAGCCTGCTAATTGAAAATGACAGAGATTTATTCCGAGGGAAACATTCTTGAGTCTATGACAAGGCATCACTGCCAGGGGGTAAAAAAGTGATTACAAATATATACTTGTTTCTTAGCAACCATTGAGAGCTCCCCTTTCTAATTAATACTGTACAGTTTCTTGAAAGCCTTATTAGTTCACAGTACTGAAAGATCAATTAATCTCAGTTAAAAATTGATGGTATGTATAATTTTTGTGAAATTCTGGCTGTGCCTGTGTTTAATGTTAAGACATGCAAGCAAGCCTTTTTGTTTTGTTTTATCACTTATTTTTATAAAGAGCTTGAAATTACTCAAACACAGAATATGTGTAAACAATAGAGATGAGTTTTCCTTCACTTGGTAGCTTAGTTCCTAATTTACACTCTTCAAAATTCTAGTAGCATGAATAGAAAATAGCTTACCCATGAAAGGTGTGATGAAGGAGTTCCTCTTGCTTTACCTGCAGCAACCAACAACAAAAGCAGAAGCAAGAGAGAGAATAGAGTTCTCCAAATCCTCCCAGCTTACAGAAGTATAATGACATTTCATCGTCGTTACTAAACCGACCTTCTTATATATAGAGAGAGTGCCTTAGACAAGGCCAAAGCTATGGAAATAGGCTTTAAGTCAGTGGATGCTGCATATGTGAACTCTAGTTTCAGGAAGAAACCCAAGGACATGATTTTATAACCAGAAAATCTTTGGGATTACATATGAACATAGAGCTATCTATATAGATACGACTACAGTACTGGGGTCTCATTAGTGTTGTGACACATTTATATCGCTATCTATCATAATATACCTTCTCTAAGGTAACAGCAGATGGTGCTGGTAGATAGTTCCAAGTCCCGCTCCCTTGTTAATGTGTAAAAGTCTATTCTAGGGAGGAGAAGAGGGTGTGCACAGACCTTAGGTAGATGTTGACTGTTCAAAAAGAGTGGTTTTTTTCCTGACATCATCTTGGATTGGGTGAGGTGTTCAGACATTAGATTAATATTGTATTAGACTGCAGCACTGGACTGCGGCACTTCAGAGGAGAAAAAAAGCACTGTTCTACTTTCATCCAACAAAGAGTGCATTGTTCTGAGCTCCTTCTGTCTTAGGACTGTTGCATACGTGTTAGGATAAAGTCACAGATAGGATAAACACAGAAGGGAGACTAAGGCATACTCGGTGTTTGCAACCTGATCTGAAGTGTCTCCACTCCCTCTATATTATATGGTGACAATCAATTATCTAGGAGGAGGAAAGCACTTTCTTCCTGCTGCTTTCAGTCAGAGGCAGATCCTGAATTGTCTGAAAAAGCTCATTTCCCTGCAGAAAATTACTGTTGTCAGAGTTACAACCGTGAGCAGCCAGCAACAGCACCTGGTGTAGTTTTGTGGTACTTCTTCCATCTAACTCAATCAGAGAAGAGGATGTTTTCC
Source organism: Fulmarus glacialis (assembly GCF_000690835.1). Taxonomy (NCBI): domain Eukaryota; kingdom Metazoa; phylum Chordata; class Aves; order Procellariiformes; family Procellariidae; genus Fulmarus; species Fulmarus glacialis. The sequence continues at coordinate 3,595 of NW_009235364.1, forward strand.
CCTCCTGGGAGTGAGGATAGGAACATAAAGCCCCTACTCCAGCATGCACTCCAGCTTGCAGTAGTTGTTGGTTTGGGGATGGCTCTTGCAGGTCATTTCACAGAATTACAGAACAGTTGAGGTGGGAAGGGACTTCTGCAGATTGTTTAGTCCAGACCCTCTGCTCAAAGTAAGGTCACCCAGAGCTGTGTCCAGAGAGGTTCTGAGTATCTCCAAGGATGGAGACTCCACAACCTCTTTGGGCAACCCTCGCCAGGGCTTGCCCACTCTTACAGGAAAAAAGTTTCCTGTTCCAGTGGAACCTCCTGGGTTTCATTTTGTGCCCATTGCCTCTTGTCTTGGCACTGGGCACCACTGAGAAGTTCCTGGCTCCATCTTCTTTGCCTTTCCCCCTACTCAGGTATCTACACATTGATAAGATCACCCCTGAGTCTTCTTTTCTCTAGGCTGAACAGTTCCAGATCTCTCAGTCTTGCCTTATATGAGAGATGTTCAAGTCCCTTAATCATCTTTGTGGCCCTTCTTTGGACTCTCTCCAGTATGTCCATGTCTCTCATACTGAGGAACCCAGAGCTCCTACAGGTGTGGCCTCACCAGTGCTGAGCAGAGGGGAAGGATCACCTTCCTTGACCTGCTGGCAATGCTTTGTCTAATGCAGCCCAGGAGGCTGGTGGCCTTCTTTGTCAAAAGGGCCCATTGCTGGCTCGTGTTCAACCTGGTGTCCACCAGGACCCTCAGGTCCTTTTTTGCAAAGTTGTTTCCAGCTGGCCTGCCCCCAGCATATACTAGCACCTGGGATTATTTCTCCCCTGGGGCAAGAATTGGCATTTCCCTTTGTTGAACTTCATGAGGTTCCTGTTGGCCCATTTCTCTATCCTGTCAAGGTCCCTCTGAATGGCAGCACAACTATCATCTGATGCATGAACTACTCCTCCCAATTTTGTTATCACCTGCAAACTTGCTGAGGGTGCAGCCTCCTGTGCCATTATCCAGTTCATTAATGAAGTTATCAAACAATATTGGCCCCAGTATCAGTCCCTGGGGTACACCACTAGTGACTGGCCTCAAGGTGCACTTTGTTTCACTGATCACAAGCTTTTGAGCCCAGTAGTTCCAACAGTTTTCAATCCACTTCACTGTCCACTTATCCAGCCCATACTTCCTCTGTCTGTGAATGAGGATGCTATGGGAGACAGTGTTAAAAGCATTACTAAAATAAACAACATCCAGTGGTCTCCCCCCCTCCACCAAGCTAGTCATCTCATCTTAGAAGGCTAGGGTGTGGCGAGGCTCACTGCATGTGAACTTTGGATTTCCTGCCCCAATCTCTGCACACTCAGACAGCGTCTCTAAGTTACTCTCAGGTTACTTGTCCCTGCTTCCACCTCTTATGTGCTTCCTTTTTAAGTCTGAGTTTTGTTAGGAGCTCCTTCTTCACCCATGCAGGCCTACTACCATCTTTACTTCATTTGGTTTCCTGCAGATTGGGATGAGCCATTCCTGACCTTGGAGGAAATAATCCCTGGAAGTCAGCCAGCTCTCCTGGACCCCTATTCTCTCTAGGATGGTCTCGCATGGGATTCTTCCAAGCAGATCTCTGAACAAACCAAAGTCTCCTCTCCTGAAGTGCAGGGTTATGTTGCTGCTTTCAGCCCTGCTCCCTCATCTCAGGATCCTGAACTTCACCATCTCTTGGTCCCAAAGCTGCCCCCCGTTTTCACACTGTGACCAGTTGTTTCTTGTTTGTGGGCATCTCCCCTCATTGGCTTCTCAGTCACCTGCGTCAGAAGGTTATCATCATCAACACACTCCAGGAACCTTCTGCATTGCTTGTGCCCTGCTGGTTTGTCCCTCCAGGAGATATAAAGCTGGTTGAAGTCCCCCATAAGGACCAGGACCTGCGAATATGAGACTCCTTCCAGTTGCCTGAAGAAGGTCTTATCTACCTTTTCCTCATGATCAGTAGGTCTATAGCAGACACTTACAAAAACATCATCCACTTTGGTCTGCCCGTTAATCTTGACTCATAATATTTTAGCTGGCTCATGGCCCTCCCTCGGCAGCATTTCATCCATTCCCCCTGCTCTCCCACATAAAGGGCAAAGACCCTTCTTCAAGGCACCAAAAATTCAGGAAAATAATCAAACTCTGAGGCAATGGCTGAAGTCCTTGCTGTGTGCCCAAGGCACACAGAGACCCAGCTGTGTTACACTGACTGTGCTGAATAGAGGTAAATATGCACACTGCCAACACATGAGTTTACTCTCAGCAGCACAGAGCTGCTCTGTGTCCCTAAAAACAAATGCTAACAGACAAAGGCAAATGATCTGTTGTAGCTAGGAGACTGATCGGTAGTGAAATAGATACATAGGAGAAAAATGCCCATTTCCAATAAAATAAGGGGACTTGCATAGATATATTCATAGAAGAAAAAGCTGTTTATGCCTGAAGTTATGTGCAAGACGTTCCCTAAACAAGGAAAAGTTGCAGTGTAGGAAGAATAATTTAATATTAAGCACAGCATATATAGTGACAAAACTTGGTATACCAATTTCTATTTGTTGTCCTAAGTAACAAACACTCTCCAAGCTGTGTCCGTGACAAACCAAATTTGTGTTGGTGTGAAGGGAGAGACACTACTGGGAGAATACATACTCAGTGACTGCCAAAATTCTTTTGCAGTTTCAATTAGAAATAGCTATTATAGAGATAAATGTCTTTTTGTGTAGGACTCTGTTTATCAGACATTATTTGGGGGATCTGGAGGAGTTCTGCTTGTATAAAGGTGGAAATATCGGATCCATGGCTAGTAAAATCAACTGGGGTGACAAATGCAGTAAATTATCGTCAACTACGGGAAAATGAAAATGGGAATATCAATGGCTGGCTGGCTGAGAGAGCAAGGTGGTAGACTATTCTATTTGAGCATTGCAGATAATCTAATTTTCATCTCTGGTAAAGAGAAGCAAGAAGAATCTCACAGAAATACTAAAATTACAGGTAACCTCCTATGTAACATTTTATCTAAATCTTCCTGAAGTGTCTTACAGAATTGAAACCTAAATTGTGCCAATAAGCTTCTGAGTAACTGATGAATTTTTGCATTAGTGGTGGATATCTTCCTTTCTTATTCAGCTTGAATAACAGCAGTTTTTGCTCTAGGAGAAACAGGCTGTTTAAACTCAATTTCCACAGTCTCCTTCCATTATATTATTTATATTTCTGTCAGTTAATCCATAAAATCTCTACACTCATGAGTATTCCTAATGTTTGATTACAATAATGACATATCTATATATACCTTCTTATTAATGTTGCTAAATAAACCTTCATAATATCTAAAATGAAAATAAGCACAAGGTGCCAATACTCCTTGTTCCTACAGAAGCATAAAGGTAGAAAAAAAATCCCAATTCTAGATATTTTAAACTTTGAAGCTGTAATCCTGCAAAGACACAAGAGCAGAAGGGAACCCAGAGTAACTGAATATAGTGGTGGCTATCAAGGGCAAGAATATCCTATGATCTCTTGAATAATCATGGAATTAATGGAAGATGCATACACTATTCTACAGACTCTGTTGCAGTCTGTTCTCCTTGTTGTTTTTTTTTTTTGCTTTTCACACATTTTCCATAATGAAAAATAATTTGGAACTTAACAGAGCTATTTTCAGCTGGAGTAACTATTGGGACTGCTACAACCAGCAGAGCAGCAGGAAGAATAAGCAGTAACAGAGTACTGAGTCCCGAGAAGTCTGTGGAGGAGTGGGATTCAAAGAAACCAAACACAATCCAAAAGAAACTGTGTATTAAAAACAGCAGTGAAAAGGAACATAAATACACCTCTCGTTCTCTCTTACATGAATTACTTTTCCATTGTAAGGAGATATGGTACTATTTGTATCCCAATGTACAGCCAGAATTATATTAAAAAACCCCAAACCCCTCTTTTCTCTGTAGTGTTATATGAGAACTTTAAAAAAGTTAGGCTCTTTTGTGGATATCTCTTTTCTTTCTCCCACTGTTATATTCAAGTCCAGAGAGCATAAATGAGCTAGTGATTTAGTTAGGCAAAGTTCCTGTTTCAAGTTATTTGCAACTGAAAGTGTTAATCCTACGTTGGTTAAATACGATCTTAACTTCATCTGTAAATTGGAAAAGTCCATGCAATATGATACATAAACCCTGTTAAACGGCAGCAATTAACTAACACTTCAAGATGCCAGACAGGAAGGCCTGTTCTGCCGTACCCACAAGAAATATCGCAAGCAGGCAAAACAGCAAACGGACTGTTAGCAATTAGTAAGGGAAGAACAGAAAGTATAGCAGTGCATGTTGTTATGCCTCCACTTAGGCCATGGTGAGCTGAAATTTCAGCAATTCTATTTCCTCCATCTTAGAAGTCTATAGCTGAACTGAAAAACGTTTAGAAAAAGGTTGCAGGATGTTTAAAATTAAAAATTGTCTTCCACATTTTGAACAAATAAATAGTCAAGGGCTCTTCAAGCACCCCTGGATAAGAAGAGTGGGAGTTGACTGAGGTCTGTAATCATGAATAACATTGAGAGGACTTTCATTATCCCACATATACGAAACTATTTGTCCTTTATGAGCTTATCCTGAACCAGCTGTGAGTATACACACGGCACTGATGCTGTTTTAGTTAGCACTGATGGCTACGGTCCCTGATGGTCCTAAGTCGCTGAGGCTGAGTTGGCCAATCCTCAAAGCTCTTTGATGTGGGAAGCCAGAACTGAAGTGGGCTGTGTTGACCATTTTTTCTCACCCATCCTTGAAGTTTTATGCTTTTCTGCCCCATCCCCCAAACAAAAGGGGGTGAGAGCATCTGTTCTTGATATTTTTTTTTGGGATCAGGCCTCGTACTGGTTTTGCTTATTTTGCAGGAATTCTGGTTCCATCAGACACCCTTCCTGCCTGCTCTACGTCCTTAGTTCTCATCTTGCAGATTTTACTACTTGCACATGTTTTTCTGTGCATCCCATTTCTGAAGTCGTATCTCAAGTCACCATTTGTGTTTTGCAGTTATGGCTATTATTTATATTTTAACTTACTTGCGTGACAAAATACTATTTGTGGCCTTACAATGTGACAATATGTTTTTATGATGATGCTGATCATGGTATTTTAGTGTGTTTATGTATGGGTTTAAGGCAAGCAAGTATTAATTATATCTTGCTCTGTGCATCTATCCTATGGCTGCAAGAGGCCTCTGCTTGGGCTAAATGTTAACTAGTGGATAGCACATTCATAGCCAACAAAAGCAGGCAATTTTTCATAAAACTTGTGAACCTCCTTGTCAGAAGATTTTCTTAGTGCTAAAACTGTGTAATTGAAAAGAGTAGGCAAGTTCATAGATCAGAAATTTATCAAAGACTATTGAACATGAAGACATGGCATTTAGAATTTGTTGCCAAAACCAGATATCCTAAAATACATGACACATCTGCACAGAGTTGGCAGATATGCCACAGGACGTGTAGGAGACTTATGCCCTCCTGGAGCAGCAGCTGGGTGCCAAGCAAGATACAAGTAGGGATTTGAAATAGCAGCAGGCACCTACATATAGGTACCTGAATCCCGTCCCAGTCTGTCTCAAAAAAATCTGAGAGACTCTTGGAGGCTACGTACCTGTCACTGTGTCAGACAGATGGACCTTCAGTCTAACTCAGTCCTACTGTTTTTGTGTAATGTGAACCTTGACAGGGAATGAAGAGGGAAGATCTCTGGGGCATGGGCTGAGGTTAGTCTGAAGTGACATTAGCATTACAGCTATATGTAGCCTAAATTCAGGCAGAATCAATGGTAGGGGAAATGTGGTGAAGCTGTTGGCTGAGGGAAAGATATGTATCATTAGAAGCTGAAATATGTATGACTGTCAGGTTACAGACCTAGGGGATGCACTGTAAATTACAAATGGGAAACCTGAGACAGTCAGCCACGGCTCAGTCTATGGTCCTGAGCAGCAGGATGGCTGAGTCCTGCTGTGCCCAAGGAACAGCGCGTCGCTCCTTCACGGTGTGCTCCTTGTCACTGCATCTCAAAAAAAGGACCTGAGCAGTGTAGCTGGTGCTAAGCCTGTGGAGAGGGGAACGGCCCGGGAAGAGCCCAGGAAAAGGAGCAGCCTGTTATTTAGTCATCAGCTTGTAGAAGGGTCACAAATGAAGACAATTGCTCTTTGAGTGAAGCCACCCAAAAGAGAGGTAGGGTTGATATCAAGCTGTGACTGAAGTGATTTGCTTAAGGACTTCTAACTGGGTTGTGAATGACTGCAATTTCTCTGAAAGAAGAAAGGCATTCGAGGTCCTTTCACTGGTTGTGTGTGTTTTCTCATTTCATCTTTAGTATCTTCAGAAGAAACCAGCTTTCCCAGTAATCTGTGAGAGGGAAGAGTCTGCGGTTTTGACTGATCCTGTCAAATGGTCTGAATAAAAGACCAAATTGCTGGTGAGTACCGAGACCTGATATTCCCATGGAAAGAGCTGAGACCATCAGTCCTACAACAGCAGAACAGAAGATCATGTGCAGACCAGATTTCTAAGGATGGTCAAAGATTTTCATGGTCAACAAAATTGTGGGCAATCTGCATAAATGGAAGCTGATCTTGTTGATGCCAGTGCAAATACAGAACAGCGCAGCTGTGGTTAGTGGACTCCCCCTGTTTTACAAAGCAAAATAAAGGCAAAAAGAATCACGTCCAGGTGTATTGCAACGGATTCCTCTAACATTGGCGTAAAAGACTCATTCAGTCCTTCCACAAGGTGTTACAAACTCTAACTGAACTCCTGATTATTACCTTCCTTTCTTTCTCTAACTGATAGAGTTAAACCCCTTTCATTTCAGTGCTGGTATTTTTATTGTACAAGTCTACCTGGCACTGTTCCAGTGTACAAAATGGAAATAACAGCAAGCCTGAAAGTATCTGAATCTGTCAGGAATAAACTTCTCTTAAATAGAGTACTTAACAGCATATATTCTGGTAATGGACTTGCCGTGATACTGACATTGTCAGTTGAAAGACAGATGTGAGTACAAGAAGAATATAGACTGAGGGGGATTTTGCAATGTAATGAGAAATTCCTTAACGTATGATCTGAAAGGAAGAAAATGTTATGGGCCCTGGGTTCAATACAGTTGGCTGGATTTTGTTCTTAGTTACACCAGTTTAAATGCAATCTATTCACCTTAAAACCATGCCAGTAAATGGAATCAGGATCTTTTCCATTTTGTCTGAGTACTTAGTGTTTAACTGTCTACAGGAAACTAACCCTAGACATGAGTATGAAAATCCCTCTTGGTAGAAGTTATGGCCAGGTGAACAATGGCTCTGCCATTCCCTTTGGATCTCATCTAGCTTTTGCTGATGTCAATGGTAGGACTACTGTGGGGGAAGTAGGATTAGGATCTAAATTGCTGTAATCCAAAATAATATTGAACAAGTATCGTCACATAAATTATACTGCAACTGGCACAGCTGCTCTTAAAATTAGATCCTTGTCTGTGTGAGAACTAAGCTGCTAAATATATGATGGTGATATGATAACAGAAGGTCTTATGTCCACAGGATCAGCAATGATGCATATTTTAAGGTCTGTGGCCAAAAGCACTAATGACACATCCTTATCCAATCTCAAGGAAAGTCAGTGTTTTCTGAAAACAGAGGAAATACGTTTCCAAAAAGTCTTTGTTTTCAAATAGACTGATAGGAGTGCCTACAGCACCCTTTCAGGCAAACTTCTGAGAACTCTCCCTGCACTTGCTTTGTCTACAAGCCTTCAGGTGAGTTAGCTTGAAAAGGAGACGAGTGCTCATCAAACTGTTCAGAAGTTCAGAAAAGGAGATTGAAACAGAATGAAACTCACTCTGTGTATGATCTAACCTATTCACTAACACATCGTGTGTTTCTAGATTACAACATCTATCTGTTCAACCTGGCAGTGACATTCAACACTCACAATATGCTTTAAGGTCCAAGTGAAACCCACCTTGCTTTGTCACTCCGAATGCTTTATTCTAATACAAGTTACAGTTACATACTATTTTTTGTGGGCCCTGATTAGCAAGGTATATAATTAGCAAGGTAGTAGATTTTATACAATGGGGTGGTGGGACAGCTAGACAAGCAGCTGTAGAGGTTAACACCTCTAGCTGCTACTAATTTCTGGTGATGGAGGCTGTCACACAAAAGACTGATTCACAAATTAACTTCTCTAATGCTTCAGAGCCTTAAAAAAGAAAGTTGCCTCTTGACCTTTAATGAAACCAGTCAGTAACCTAAAATATGCGGTTACCCAGGAGGCAAAAACTCCCTATTCTGTTTGGATAGAATATGAAAACCAGTTTTATTTAGAGCGGTACATCTTGACTCTTCTAGCATTACTTTTTTTTCAGAAGGATTCAGCCAAATTTCAGCTTCCTCTTTGGGATGCATGAAATCATCCAAATCTAATTAGCTATTCACATCCTGAATCAGCTGACATCAGAATGACTGAATATTAGGAGAAAAAATAGACTGAAATTACAGCAATGAAAACCCAATTTAATGAAGATGAGAATCAGATTCATTGTTCATTGTTTTCATATCTGAATTTCTTACTTTGGAGACAGAATCATTGCCAGATGCTAAGCGTAAAATTGTGACATAATGCAATTATGCGTGCTTCATTTCTATCTAGTCAATAGCTTTTTCCATAGACTCACAGAAATTAAAGATGGGAAAGAATATGTGTGCCAAACTGTCCACTCGGCAATGTAAGTTTCTTCTTTGAAGAAGACTATTAATAACTCTATTGAAGACTATTAATAACTGCTTTATCTATTGCACTTTATATTATTTCTTCAAATTTCATAGTGGATGGTGGATGGGAAATGAAAAGGTGTATGTGTTCTTCTCCAGCCAATTTGTAGATGTTCTACTCTGGTCAGTTTTGGGGACTATCAGCATAAACATGTTTAATGGTCTAATTAGAAAATCTCTGCCCAGTATGGCCCTATATATGAATTTTGTAATTTATTACAAAACACATGAATCCCCTCATGGTGCTTCTCTAATTATATCCTTTGTTAGTGACTCATTCACATAGACATCTATATGCAAAGTTATGTTGTAAAGTGCATGCATCTCCACATCTCAGTATGGGAGATGGTCCAAGCAGATTGCATCCTGCTACTGCAGCCCCTCCTGACCGTCTCTAGCAGCTGTACCCACTCCATTTTACAGTTTAAATGGGTCAAGATGAAATATAAGTGTGTTTGGAACTGAAATTTTTGTTGAATACTTTTTCCACGGAATCAGAGAATGCAGACAATTTTCATGGCAGCATTTGGCTTTCAAGGCAGGTCTCAACAATTACACTGAAATGGATACAGGCTGGCATTGGAAGCCAGGAGCTCACATGATCTTCAGCATTGTAAGCACTCCTTCCAAAGACCAGGGTTTTCTACTGTGAAAAAAAGAAGTGTTTTCTGTCTCCTGCTATGCTACTTTCCTTAAATGCCAGATGTTCCTGTTCCAGTGGCTAATTTCAAATGAATGCAAAAGAGGAAATGTAGGGTGTTTGGGGGTGTTAGGAATGTGTTTCCCGTGACAAGGAGTCTTTTCTTGAAAAATCCCTGAGCTTAATGGTGAGAGGGAAGGGACAGCCTTCAGCTTGAAGAGAAGGATTTTTGGATTCTTCCTGAAAACAAGTAGAAAAACATCATTAGTATAACAGAAATGTTTCTCCTCTGTTGGGAGCTACAGGTTTTGCTACAAGTTCTCACCTTGGAGCGCAAGTCTTCTGAGGAGCAGCTGAGGGAACTGGGATTGTTTAGCCTGGAGAAGAGGAGGCTGAGGGGAGACCTCATCGCGCTCTACAACTCCCTGAAAGCAGGTTGTAGCGAGGTGGGGGTTGGTCTCTTCTCCCAAGTAACAAGCGATAGGACGAGAGGAAATGGCCTCAAGTTGTGCCAGGGGAGGTTTAGACTGGACATCAGGAAAAACTTCTTTACTGAAAGAGTGGTCAGGCCTTGGAACAGGCTGCCCAGGGAAGAGGTGGAGTCACCATCCCTCGAAGGATTTAAAAGACGTGTAGATGAGGCGCTTAGGGACATGGTTTAGTGGGTTGACGGTTGGACTCGGTGATCTTAGAGGTCTTTTCCAACCTTGATGATTCTATGATTCTAGAGAGCAGGTCTAGAGAGCAGCCTTCCCGATGAGGAGCTCTGGGCTGGTAACTGGCTTCTCCTCTGCCCTTCCTTGCGCATACAGATGAGGACATTTGGGAGGGAGGTTTCTACCAGCTGAAGTTTTTACTAAGTCTTTTTTTACTAATTTACTAATTTCTACTAAAGTAACTAATTTTTTTAAACCTCATGTTTAGATCATTCTTACTCTCTCCCACTTTGAAGGTTACTGACATGATGAAATCTTCTCCATTTGTGTAAAACCTGAGATATTGCACTGTTTTGAAGAGAACTGATTTACTCCCTGGCCTAAATTCTGACCTCGTTTACGCTGATCAGGTGTACTTGCTACAATTCTAAGAATACATTCAGAAATATGGGTCTTACAGGTAAAATTTTGCATGCAGTAATTAATTTTCTCCATCCATTTTGATATTATGGGCCAAATTCTGTTTCCAAAGGCATTACCTGGGCCAAGGTAAGCTTCAAGTATATTTGATATCCAGTAAAAATATAGTATGTCTGGACTAAAAAAAAACCCCAAAACCTATTTTATTTAAAGGGGGAAATAAAGTCCTCACGGATTAAGAAACACTTTGAGAGAGGGAGGCTAGTACACTGCATTCTGCTAGGAAGAAGACTTTGAATCTTAAACTTTTGCTACATTTGAAATTTAGTAGCAGGAAAATAAAGTCCTTCGTTTAGCCTTCCAGGGTCAATTGTTTTACTCTGAGTGTTAGGAATAAGTCTTCTCTAACACAAGCCTCAAAATTACTTCAATGTAAAATGCAACAGTTGGGGGTTTCTTTGTTCTTTTATTATTATAAATCAAAAAGTTGCAAACTGACTTTATAGAAAGGCTAAGGAAAATCAAATTAAAGCTGTATTAGTACTTTGCTTTAGGAATAAACAGCATGTGATTTTTCTCAGTAGCCTTATTTAGCACACAAATGTAATTGAATTGCAGCTGACTAATTGCACTTTATTTCTATAGAGTATGAAAGGTTCCACTTGCCAAACTGTATCCTGTGTGTGTTTATGCATATTTTAAGCAAAAGTTCTCAAGAAGCTTCATAACACCCCCAAAGTGAATCTGTTACCATTAAACTGTTATTGCACTTCATCCTGTTCTAGATGACTTACATTTTTTTTAAGTCAGCAGAGCAGTAATAAAGCTTTATGATGGGCATTTGCCAAACTTATTGATAGTGGTGCCTCAACAGGGATTCTACAGCGTCTTTTAGATTTCATTAAGTGGGTAAGGGAGCAGTAAAATTGCATCTGGAAACTATTTAATTTCAAATTTAAACTAAGGGACTTAGGAAATGGAGTAGACATCACAGTAAAGGAAGAAACCCAAAAGTAATAAAATGGAAAACCAGAAATCACTGCAATAATGTATCTTTTGCCTTTCAAATCAGCTTTCATTTAGAAAGGTAAAGATGTTGGAATACATGTTGAATTTTGTCAAAATCAGTGGATTTTGACTCTGCCTTATATGTCCCCAAAAGTCATTATAAAAATGCACAGAGAGGGCAAAGACTGTTCCTCTTCACAGGAGAATGGACTTTTCCAGCCGAATCTAAAGCCTGGGTGGATCCTCATCTGTTGTCAAAATATACACAAAGACCGCAGTGAAAAGCTAGTCACAACTTCTTCTCCTCGGATTATTAACTGGGGTGGAAAACCACGAGAGAAGAGTGAAAGCTATGACTGATGAAGTTAAGGCTGGGTGGGAGAAGTCCCTTTGTTACTGTGCCTCGGTGTAGGAATAGCTGAGTATTGCTGCCATTGAAAACGGACTGGAGAGGAAGACAACATACTTCTCTTTGCATCTGCTTTTTTATTTTCTCCCCTGAAGAAAATGCTGTTAGGAAATCTCAAGCAACTTTCAAACTGCACAGCTGGCAGGGGCAACATCTGCTGACATGGATTTGTACTCACGTACTTGACTGGTTCATGGGGAAATCTGCAATAAACATGCAGTTTTGCAGGTGTAAGTTTTGTGTGGTTCACCCATTGTATGAATCTTTTCAGCTGCTTCGTAACTAAGAATGATTAAAGACATACACCCAGTGTTTTAGCTAGGTACTTGGAATTAGATGTACAACTGAAAGGATGTCAAATGCCAAATATGCAATGGAAAAGATTATGAAGTGATAAGATAGTTTCAGACTACTGTTCAAAGGAACTTAATCACGTGTTTAAATTCTGTTAGCGTTAAGGGTACTCTGTGTTTTTCTGAATGGAGGTTGAAAATATGGGTCTTTGCTTCTATGGTTCATATGGGTCTATGAGGTGAACTGGAAATTCTAGCTAAGAGCTGGAACAAACTATGATGAGGCCATGAAAGGAAAAGGTCTTATCCCAGTGAAATAACTTTGTATCATAGATGACTTGGGAGCTCTGTTTCTTATTCACATCTGCTACAGTTATATCCTGTATTTCACAAATCTTTCAGGGGAAAGAATGAAAAAATCAAATGCCTTTTCTTTTTTTTTTTTTTTTTTTTTTTGTTAGAGAAAGACCGTAACGTGAAATTCCCAATCAATTTTTTGGAAACAGAAGTAGATTAGGTGAATTCTCAAAGGACAGGACACAAAGACTGAAAGCAGATGTGAACACAGAATGAATCAAAATAAATTAAACACTGTAGCAGTCATGGAAACCTGGAAAGTGATTTGTCACCATCTTTTTTCCAAAAGCAAGTATTTACAAAAAGACTCCTTGGCAACAACAAGACAATACTGAAAAGTAGGGATAGCATTTTGAACCATCAGTTACATTCATGAGAGATAATATGTCATATTAAGGATGCAATCTGGACATCTATACAGGGAAGATTTTTCTTTTTCCTTTGTGTTTTCCTACAGAATTTTTGTTGTAATGCAAAAAGAAAGCAGATGATATGTTCCTTTCCAAAAAGCACATCAAAAAAAGAAGGTAGAAGGGAATGAAAATGGAGGCTACATATGCATTGCCAATGATTTGAAGGGAAGCAATCTGCACCACAAAAATAACCAGCAAAATGAATTTAAATGAGAAGAAAGGGAGAAAATTGTGGCCTTAGGTCAGAATGAACTGTGCCAGTGTAATTCTAGAGAAACCCTTCCTATGTTTCTCTCTGCCTGATCTCTTCTGTCTTGACTGCTTGTCCTGAATATTCTGTTGTTCTGCTGATGATATTGTTGTGTACTTGTTCAGCTCAAACAGCTGAAAACAGACCTGCAGCAATATAGGACTCAAAAGACATGGGAAGGGGCTAGACCAAAGGCCTGTCGTGGCATAAGAGAGTCCCTAAAGAAGAGTCTAAGGGAATAACAGGCTTTCCTCAGTGCTCTCAAAAGAGCCTTGGGTCTAGCCAGCTAGACTGGGGGCATACAGCTGTCACAGAGCTTCCAGCGATGTGCTGCTGGAAGTGCGTTACACTCACACAAGAATTTTTGAATACATTCAGTTTGTTTTACAGATGTAGAGACTGGGGCATACACAGAGTGTTAGAGAGAGTGAGAAAGTCTGTTATAAGCCTGCAGTGAGTGAATTGCAGCTCCTACCTTTATTTAATTCAAAGAGCCTGAATCCTGAGCTAAATTAAGTGCTTAATAGGATGCTTGTTACAAGGTCAATATTTATGCTTGTCTCTTAAGATTCAACTTCATAAAAGATGGTGAATGAAGCGTATGTATTTTCTTCTGTCTTGTTTTAAACCTATTTTTGGCTGTTCTCATAAGTGCAGTTATCCCAATCTTACAAGCCTTGGTTTACTGTTTGATGCTCATCCCTCATTACGCTATATGATCAATTTACTTGTTTGATCACTTACAGCCCAATTTCCAGAGCTTAACGGCTTTTCAATATTTTTGTCCTCAGAACCAATAGAAATGTACATATATGAGAAGATATTATTTAGATGTTTATCAAAAATATACTTCATGCATTTTAGAATGAATGTTGGAACAGAGTATTGTATGTCCAACCTCTCATTATAATTTGCTATAATTGTATATCTATTAGTTGTATTACTACAGTGTTTTGCAAATACTGGATTCCCAATGCATAATCCCTGTACAAATACACAGGGTAAGACATGGCAAGTACATTTACATACTAAATCACCATATCAAAGACAAAGGAAGGAGCTCAGACTGTATCCAATAGATATGTCTACTGTAAAATGAAAGAAGGTCACAGCTCAAATTCAAATATCGCTTACCTGTTACTTCCCTTTGTTAACTGTTAACTCTCTGCTCCTGTTTTGGGCCATTTTGTCTACATCACTTGAATACAAAGACTTTGGGGAATGTTCAGACTGGTCACAAAAAGGTGATATGGATGAGAGTGCACCATTTTTGGTTCCTTCACTCCTTGACATTGGCCTTCAGCTTTATCTCAGCAAGCTTTGCACCTTGAAGCACCCCTGCATGTCCTCATGCCAACCCTTCCAAGGAAGGCAGCGCATTCCCTCACTTTACTACTAAAAATCACTGTGTTGGGCTGCAGCAGAGCCCTCGCGTTCGTCAGGTACTGTGAAGTGAAAAACCACTCAAAATAGAGGAATTATTTCTTTGGGTTGCAAGAGTTTGGGACCCATTTCTGTCACTGAGGCCAGGTGGCACAGAAGAGCCTACATCTATGCTTTTAAAATCTGTTACAGTCAAAACCAGTGTGTCTGCACCTGAATTGCCAAGGGAGCAGTCCTTGGTCCATGCTTCATCCCAAACTTTTGAGAATTGTTTAGGGAGTGGTATGGGAGTCCCATGCCAGGGACTGTTCTAGCAACTGAACAGTACAGACAATTTAATTCTGGGGCTGAGCTTCATTATTTGATGTTGTTTAATTTACCAGTATAGGAATAGCCAAGGAATGGCCTGGACCCAGCTTGGTGCTCTGCAACATGGATGCAGCCGGGCCATGTCACGAAGGCTCAGGCTCCTGGTCCTCTTCTGTTTAATGGTATAGAGGTAGCTTTCCAGCCCTGCAACTGGGTGATTCTGGGTACCTTTCAAGTGACTTCAAATTAGAAGGCATATGCTTACCTGCCTTACTGACTCTGCGTCCTAGATCTGAATTTCCCATGTTCAGGTCCTTCTACCATCACAAGATGTCCTGAATCAGCCATCATTGACCTGGCTTTCTGCTTCAGAGTTGAAGAACCCTCCCTCTCATTAGCAAAGGTATTTCAATCCATCATGATGTTACTTCACTGCACCCTTTTCTTGTTGATCCAGGCATGTTAACTGTCCCGTGTCAGAAGTTTGCCTGGCGAGCAAGGGAATTCATACCAGTATCTTCCTGGTGGATCTACACCTACATGTTAGGTAACTGTAGGTTTTAGAGCAGCTTTTCTATATTTATAAGTTGTTTATATTTTATAGGGTGTAATTAGTATCACAGTCCACTATTTGTAACAACTCAGCTTCATGAAACTGCATGCTCATTAATGCGATTGCTATACTGGGAGATATTCTACACAGCCCATTTCATACTGATGGGTTTCTTTTGATCTCATTTTGTATTAACCACCATTACTTTCTCTCCTCATCAGTTTTTCTCAATATCTTTAAATTCCCTGATGCCCCAAATGTGTTCGTTATACTCGGTACGTTAGTGCTGGTCTGGAGACGTAAACTCCACCGGAAAAATTGTTTTTGGGTGACATGGGTATTATGCTAGCCAGCTAAAACAATTTGGTAAATATTTGTGCTATTCTGATGTTCAGTTACTCATGTTCTTAAATTTATAGGTCCATCTTAGGTGGTCTGAGAGGAATTTGCTATCAGTCTTTGTTTCAGTGTATGCTGTGGAGTGAGGTACAGATGGTTTTTATAAGACGCTAGTACTGTCAGGCTATTTAAGATGAAGCACGAAGTTACAAAACAACCAATTCGAAATTGATTGAACTTAAATACATAATAGCTTTTATCAGCAAGCATTAAATTTTCAAGCAAATTCTTCTGAGCTCTTTCTCAGACATGTCAGGTTCATTTTCATGAACTGGTCAGAGGTCTCACTTTTCAAATCTTTTCAATCTCTTGCTGGCATGCTTGGAAACAGCTTGGCAAAATTTAAACTGTTAGGAAGCTGCAATGACTACCTATGTGTTCCTTCTTTATCCAGTTGTTGTTTCTTTTGTGGTAATTAGATTGTAAGTAGACTATAAATATGTAATTCTAACAGATTTTTCACTTTGATATTCAAACCGTCAAGCTTTCTACTCAAGATTAACGTTACCTATAGAATAAAAAGAGAATTTTTAAAAAGGGTTTTAAAATAAAAGATCACATTTCTTCATCTAAAAATGAAGAAATAAACCATTTTCATTTTTTAAGGTATCTTTTTACATCTGAAATCACTCATCAAATGTGAACAATGGTTACTGGTCCTTGGAAAATTTATTTTTAGCCAAATAAACTATCCCTGTGTTTTTCTTTCAGTGATGATATTACCCAGTGCCTGATAAGAAGCCTGTTTCTGCTCTTTGTTGTATTGGCCACACTGGCATCCTGCGCCATGACTTGGGCTCTGAGGCATTATGGTGACACAACAGCTGCTGACACAGTGTTTGAATATTTTGTCTCATTTGAGGGCAAAGCTGGGCATCAATAATAAATATAAATATACCAGGGCGCAATGCCTATCAGCAGAAATGCATCTTCTGCTGGAAAACAAGGTCACCAATCTGTCATCCCTGTCACTGGCACTAGGGGCTGGCAGGCATTGCCATCAGTCCCTGTGCTATCCGCAGACCGACTTTCTTCCATTCATGATCTTTTCTAAATGTAAATGATGTGCAATTGTTTCTGATTTGGGATTGAATTACTGAAATGTGTTAACTGGGAGAGTGGCACGCAGCAAATAATAAGCAGATGATGAGCTTTTGGGTATAAACTTTATGAAATATGAATATTCATACTAGTGTTTATGAAACACTCAGGAGCTAAGAGCATTTCCTAGAAGAAATGCTATCTAGAAGATGTGTAAATACTTCATACACTTGTGAATGCATTTTCTTATTGCTTTTACTTTTTCCTTGAGATCAGCTCTGTGTTCTGTATGCTGAACATAAAACCTCAAATACATTTTGATAGAGAAAATATTTGTTTCAGTTAATGAAAATCTCTCATGTGGGCTGCTGTTTCCTGTTAAAAGTGGGATGCCTTTTATAACTTGAAAGTGGTATTAGATTTTTAATTATATATTGTTGTGTAATACTACTTAAATAGAACTTGAGAAAGTATTCTTGTGTAGAGAATAAGTGAAATTTAATGCATGGGTTCCATTTAATTAGATATTTTCTGCTTTAATAGTTGAATTCCCTACCCAAATTTCATTTCCATAATCAAGCCATGTTTAGACTGTTGACATACTGTTACTTCATCAAATATTCACTGCAACCTTTGCTTTCCAAAATTCTCATTACTCTAAGATTAATTGAGAATATTTGCATAATGCCAAAAGGCAATGAAGTTTCTCATGAAGTGGATTCCCCCTCCCCCCCCGGGTTTTAGTAGTGTAATGAGTAAAGTCATTGAGTAAGATTCAACAGCTGAAACAGCACCGTTACTGTGGGTCTTACAAACAACGACAGAAAATATTGAAAGTGTGGTAAGTGAATCATAGAATCACAGAATCATAGAATCATTAAGGTTGGAAAAGACCTCTAAGATCATCAAGTCCAACCGTTAACCCAACACCACCGTGCCCACTAAACCACGTCCCTAAGCCCCTCATCTACACTTCTTTTAAATACTTCCAGGGTCGGTGCCTCCACCACTTCCCTGGGCAGCCTGTTCCAAGGCCTGACCACTCTTTCAGTGAAGAAGTTTCTCCTAATCTCCAGTCTAAACCTCCCTTGGCGCAACTTGAGGCCATTTCCTCTCGTCCTATCGCTTGTTACTTGGGAGAAGAGACCAACCCCCACCTCGCTACAACCTCCTTTCAGGGAGTTGTAGAGCGCGATGAGGTCTCCCCTCAGCCTCCTCTTCTCCAGGCTAAACAGCCCCAGTTCCCTCAGCCGCTCCTCAGAAGACTTGTGCTCTAGACCCTTCACCAGCTTCGTTGCCCTTCTCTGGACACGCTCCAGCACCTCAAGGTCCTTCTTGTAGTGAGGGGCCCAAAACTGAACACAGGATTCGAGGTGTGGCCTCACCAGGGCCGAGTACAGGGGCACGATCCCCTCCCTCCTCCTGCTGGCCACACTAGTTCTGATACAGGCCAGGATATCATTGGCCTTCTTGGCGACCTGGGCACAGTGCCAGTTCCTGTTCAGCCGGCTGTCAACCAGCA